>NW_015553958.1:0-981 GCF_001515605.1 Sinocyclocheilus anshuiensis
CACTGGCCAGCAGCAACAGCAGATATTATTAGACAAGTTATTGTCCATGTTTCATTGGCAGGGAGCACATGTTCAAGTGGTCATATGTGGTCATATCTATCCACACACACACACACACACACACACAGTGAAAAATAACACAAGCAGTCATGACTGTTGCTGAAACAAAGCCTTTGTGTAATTCAGCCAAAATGCCTTCAGCTTCAATGCCCAACCACATGACCCAGATTTCTGAGAGGTGGAGTTGGGTATAACACAAAGCAATCAGTCTAGACTCTGGACTAAACTCCATAAGACTAAATACTTTTCAGTCATATTTTTTATTTATTTGTTTTAGAAGTTATTATTAACATGTTAGGTCATACCCTGTGCCGCAGGCTACATCCAACACCTTCTGTACCCCATGTTTTCTGAGCAGGGACAGCAACCAGCACTTGTACTCCTCTGTCCTGCTCCGAGTGTCTCCGATGTACAGCTGCCACACTTTCGCTGCTTTACCGTCGGCATACTGATCAGGAAGACCAACTACACCTACACCGAGAGAGCGTGTACGGTAAACACTGTCCACCATACTCAATTATTACACTACGTGAACGGTTCGTCTTCCGGATCTGAATTAAGCTCCTGCCTTCTCTTGTTCGAGTTTATTTTTCAGGCTTACAACGTCGATGTTGACATTTATATCGCGTCTCTGTTGAAACAGAAACTTTTGACCAATCTGAGGCGCGAATACACTCACGCCTACATTTCCATTGGCCGAGACATGTGATGACGTGTTCAGACTGGACGGTACACATCCGACCTGTGTTTCGTCGCAAGGCTGGAAGATACACATCAGACCTATGTTTCATCAGATTTTTAAAAGGTTAAAAGAGTAAATGTCAGGAAAAGTGTGATTGATATTTGACATCAGGACAATATTGTAGAATCATAGGTATTAGGACATAAAGGATTTTACACTTTGCTTCTGAAGTTAAATGT
>NW_015553959.1:0-419 GCF_001515605.1 Sinocyclocheilus anshuiensis
TGAAGGGGGTCTGAATACTTTCCGTACCCACTGTATATGTATGCATGTATGTATTTAAATTTTACATATTAGCTATTTGCTATTAGGGATTTTACAATTGTGGCCGATATCGACATCTGATATACACTACCGCTCAAACATTTGGGATCAGTAAGACTTGCAATGTTTTTTAAAGAAGTCTCTTATGCTCATCAAGGCTGCGTTTATTTGATCAAAAATACAGACAAAAACAGTAATCTTGCAAAATGTTATTACAATATAAAATAATGGTTTCTATTTTAATATCCTTTAAAATATAATTGATTTCTGTGATGCGCAGCTGTATTTTCAGCATCATTACTGCAGTCTTCAGTGTCACATGATCTTCAGAAATCATGCTAATATGCTGATTTGCTGCTCAAGAAACATTTCTGATTATT
>NW_015553959.1:490-618 GCF_001515605.1 Sinocyclocheilus anshuiensis
ACCTGTAATACTTTTTTCAGGATTCTTTGATGAATAAAAAGTTAAAAAGAAGAGCATTTATTTAAAATAGAAATCTGCTTTAGAAACTGCTTTAAATTACTTTTTTTCCACATCAATCTACACTCCAT
>NW_015553960.1:0-530 GCF_001515605.1 Sinocyclocheilus anshuiensis
AGTAGCGGTGCGTCTGCAGCAGTGCAGAGATCGTTTCCGCACTGAACCTATTGCTGTGCTGCAAGCTCTGAATTAAAGTAACAGCGCATTGTTTGCAGTAAATATAAACATGAATTGACACGAAAATGTAGTAATTACACCATAAATGCATTTGATTAAAGTCTATTGTGTTTCACAGTCAACACATATGGCTTGTTGGCTAGGTTTAAAGGAAAAGAGCACTTTTAGATAAACAAGGCAATAATAGAGAAAAGAGCACTTTTAGATAAACAATAATAGGCAATAATAGATGGCAGGTAGGAAAACAAAGTTCTTTATGAACCGCAGGATTGCATTTAATAAAGATTTAAATGCAAAAGGAAAGGCAGTAGAGCTTACTGTTTCTGTCAATGGTAAGTTTGTGATAACGTAAGAAAAGTAGTTTAAATGTTTTGCCACAAGTTTGCTTGAGCAACTTAATATATAAATCTAAAGTAACTGCAAATATAAAAAGCATTGAATAATGTGTTGCTTATATTTATTGTGTTTAA
>NW_015553961.1:0-555 GCF_001515605.1 Sinocyclocheilus anshuiensis
GTGCTGTACATGTGGAAGAATTGACAATAAAGCAGACTTGACTAATTCCACTAATTCCATAATTGCAATAGTCTATTTCTCTAAACAACACCGATTGAGTAAGTGTATTTATTCAGCGATCACAATCGCAAATATAGTGAGATCTCATGACAGAACACAGACCGGCTTAATGACGCTTTCATTTAGATCGCTAAACTCCAGCTTGTTTGTTTTTCACGCCCCATTCACACGGGGCGTCGGGGGTCCGTCGCGTCGGGTCCGTTGCTCGCGGCAGAAGTTGAAAACTTTTCAACTTTAAGCGCCAACGCAGGCGTCAGCCAATCAGATTGCCTTATGCAAATACCCTAGCACAGACGCTAGCCAATCGCGTTCATGCAACACCAGAAGCGTCAGCACCATATGGCGTTCGGACGGATTCTTTAATATGACGTTGCAACATGCACTCGTCTCACTGACGTCTTAATTTTTTATTTATTTTTTTGCTATTTCGTCTCACTTAATTTTTTATTTATTTTTTTGCTATTTAATCCATTAATTTTAAGACGCAGACGAGGC
>NW_015553962.1:0-288 GCF_001515605.1 Sinocyclocheilus anshuiensis
TCGCCGGATCGGCTTTCACCGTGGACGAAGCGGAGTCCAGCCCATGTGGTTGCCACAAGCCCGCCCGCCGCCGCTCACTTAAGCCGGCCTCCGCTCACTCTAGGCCGCCGACCGCTGCTCACTCTAGCCCCCGGCCTCTGCTCACTCTAGGCCTCCGTCATCAGCTCACTCTAGCCCGCCGTGTGTGACGCTGTTTCGTTGTGAAAGTGATACTACTTTGTTTGACCTTCCAAAAGAGGACACGACTAGAAATCAGTGGTTAAGTTGCATTTACAACACTGTTCCAGA
>NW_015553962.1:466-568 GCF_001515605.1 Sinocyclocheilus anshuiensis
CCCTGACGATTCAAACGCGAGTTTTGAGCAGTATAGAGTAGCGTTTGTAATTTCTCGGGTCACAAATGCAGACATGGTTTTATGTTTACGCGGCGCGATGCA
>NW_015553963.1:0-825 GCF_001515605.1 Sinocyclocheilus anshuiensis
CACACACTCTCTCTCACACACACTCACTCTCTCACACACACACACTCTCGGTCTCACACACACTCTGACACTCACACACACTGACACACTCACTCACACACACCAGCTGCTCTCTTACATGTCATGCGTGGCCATCCCCGTCTGAGAGTAGCGCGTGTCTTTGGCGTATTTGACAAGCAGACAGGAATACTGAGCCACCTGAAACCTCCGCACACGCCGCATCAGTTCAGTGCTTTACACACACACACACACACACACTCATAATGCAATCAACACATCATAATCCAGCAGATTTTATGATAACCTAATGATATGCATCAGAAAATGTGACATCAGTGCTGCTGCCTGGAGTCTCAAAGAGCCCTGATATCAGACTGACAGGAGTGCATGACATTTTTGTATTACTGTATTTTTCAGCAATGTGACCCCAAATAATGTCGTTGATACCCATGACTTTTCTGAAGAGTTCACCCAATTAACAAAAATGTTCTAAGAACGTCTGGCTAATGTTACAGTTACGTTATGAAAACATTATTTCTGAATGCTCTCAGAACAAACAAATGTTAAATAAATAAAAAACTTTTCTTGGTTATGAAATATTAGATAACCTTGAACGAACGTTTATGTAACGTTAGTGGAAGAATGTTTGTTCATAACCTTAGCAGAACGTTCTGAGAACGTTTTTCATCCTAAACCAAGTCCTCGATGTTGTCAGTCGATTGTCTAACTAACTATCAACTTTAGAAAACTTTTATAGTGTTTACATAAAGAGTGCTGGTGGTTTCTAGCAACATTAGAGTCAATAAACCGGTTTTCGCGCTAATT
>NW_015553964.1:0-815 GCF_001515605.1 Sinocyclocheilus anshuiensis
CTAGTTTGTGCATCAACACCCAATCGAATTACATATGCAAAATACTATGCTTGGAGACAAAGAATCATAAAATTCCCCAGTATTTCCAACCTCTGCTTGGAATTTCAGCCTTTCTCATTGGACAAGCTAATCCTGAGAGGCGTGAATCTTGTCAGACCTTAAAAGCCTCACATCAGTGACCAGCCTTCAGTCTGCGGTTCTGTTAGATTCTGAGAAGATGAGGATGTGAGCTAGGACGCTCCTAAGGACACCCTAAGTTCGCGCCAGGCTTCGGCCTTGACTTTCCATTCACCAAGATCCTCTGACTCAAACCTGGTTCTTTTTCATCAACCAACTTCAGCAAAGATCACTGGAACTTTGGGACTGCATCAAGCCTTTCTTTCAAACAGACATGCAAGTAATCATACTTAGTCTTATTAATTGATACATCAGGTATCATTTGCACCTTTTTACAAAGGTGTGTTTGAACTAAGAATCTGATGTTTCCCTCAGGTGCAAATCTGCTGAATATGCAAATGGTTCCATAACTTCATTCCTTATTTCTCTTTACTCTTTTCTCTAACCCTTTCCTATACAAACTGTGTGTGTGTGTGTGTGTATGTGTATGTTAGACCAATTTAAGTGTTTATGTGTATGTTAGACCAATTTAAGTGTTTATGTAGTATGTTAGACTAGTTTAAGTGTTTATGTAGGTTTATGTAGTATGTTTAGACTAGTTTAAGTGTTTATGTAGTTAATAAAGTCTTACTTGTATCACACTTGACGTTCTCCATTGTTTGCTCATAACTGGAGTCCCTAATCATGCAGATTTTTGC
>NW_015553965.1:0-246 GCF_001515605.1 Sinocyclocheilus anshuiensis
TCTCTTCATTAGAAATTAGCCTACTGATTGACACCATTGATGGACCAAGTTTTTTAATAATATTATTATATATAATATTATATATAATTATATTCTGCAGTTCTTCCCTTTTGTACCGAATATCTATACCTTTCAAATGATCACATCGAAGTTAGAAATTAAAATATTCGGACAAAATTAATTTTGTAGGGTGCCACAAGTTTGTTAAAATTTCCAAAGGGTGCCGCAACTAAAAAAAGGTTGGGA
>NW_015553965.1:328-567 GCF_001515605.1 Sinocyclocheilus anshuiensis
CAGTTGGTTTGATCTTCCCCCTTTTCCTGTCGGTTGGAGCCCTGGTGCCTCTTTATCTGGTTTCGATGGACCCATCGAAGGACTGGCTCGCTGCGCTCTTGTCGGATTTTGATTCGGTAGGCAACAGGTGAGAGCGTGTCCACAATCTCGTGGGGTCCTGTCCAGTGAGGTAGGAATTTCTTTGAAAGGCAATAGGGAGCGTTCTGCCTTGGTTGGGCGAAGCTGTAGTACCACACTTT
>NW_015553966.1:0-230 GCF_001515605.1 Sinocyclocheilus anshuiensis
TGGATTAAGCTGTAGCTATAAATTAATTTGTTAGGACATTTTGCACTTGTTATATGTTTTGATTCATGTCTTGTATTTTGTCACATGTTTAATTTTGAAATGTCTTTCTTTTTGGTGTGCTGTTTCCAGGTGTTTCTTATTGTGCATTTTTTATATGTATTTTTGTACTTAATTCAATTCAATTCAATTCAAGTTTATTTGTATAGCGCTTTTCACGATACAAATCATTG
>NW_015553966.1:511-636 GCF_001515605.1 Sinocyclocheilus anshuiensis
ATCTGAGGTCCTCTGAGGGGTTGGCATCATCTCTTCTCAGGTGTTCTGGATCCAGACTCCAGACTGAATAAATCCTCGTTAAGCAAAAACAGAGAAACAAATAGAGACATAATTAGCGTAGCTGC
>NW_015553967.1:0-251 GCF_001515605.1 Sinocyclocheilus anshuiensis
ACTCATAGGTGCGGTAATTTGCTTTATCGCTAGTGTTTTCGCAAACACGCTAAAGGCCCAATTAGCTCCCGAAGTTGCCTCGGTATAATTATTTATACTTTTTGTTTAATTCAGCACCGTACATCTGGATGATC
Source organism: Sinocyclocheilus anshuiensis (assembly GCF_001515605.1). Lineage (NCBI taxonomy): Eukaryota > Metazoa > Chordata > Actinopteri > Cypriniformes > Cyprinidae > Sinocyclocheilus > Sinocyclocheilus anshuiensis. The sequence continues at coordinate 135 of NW_015553967.1, forward strand.
AGCGGTGGCTTCCTAAACAAACAGAGAGAGAAATATATATATAATAAAGACAATAAGTGAGAGGGAGCGGGGGGTCTTAAAAGATCAAAGACTTTGCTATCTCTGTAGCATGTAAAA
>NW_015553967.1:706-1060 GCF_001515605.1 Sinocyclocheilus anshuiensis
AGACGCGCAGTCCTTTACAGGCCTGCAATCAGACGGACCACTACACCCTATTTGTGCCCAAAGTTTTTTTTGAATGACTTGGCTTGATTTGATCTGGCATAAGGGCAGTTCGATGAACAACAAAAACCTCTAAATATCTTGAAAGGTATGTATTTACCCAAAATTATGGCACTGACCTAACGAAATGAGCTACTACATACAGTAAACATTAAGGATAGTTCACCCAGAAATGAAAATTCTGTCATAATTTACTCACCAAATAGCTGACGGTAGCCAGTGACTTCCATAGTATTGATGGTTTCATGTGGCTGAAAGTCAATGGCTGATATCAACATTCTTCAAAATATATTCTTT
>NW_015553968.1:0-1032 GCF_001515605.1 Sinocyclocheilus anshuiensis
GATGCTAACCAGCCATTTAAATGTAAAGCAGCAAGCTTATTGGCTACGTGACATGAACCAATCAGCTTGTGCCAAGTCGTTTAACGCTGTGAATATAATCAGTTACGTTAATACTCGTCAGCCTGCGCCATCTAGAGTTTCATGACTGAACTATACATATATATCATTTGTTTTCAAATCGAATTTAATGAAAATTAAATATATTCTAGAAAATATAAAAATGCATAGTTAAAAATGACTCATTCCTTTAGCGGGGCCAATGAAAATGTTGGAAGGGTAAGTAAAAATCAGAAAGAAAAAAAATGTTTAACATAAAATTATTGTGATAGAAGTTCTTGATCTTTGGGAAAAATGAGTGATTCCCCCGATTTCTAAAGGAAATCATTGCAAAAACATTCCTTCAATGGCAACATACAATTGCCATCAATCCTAAGTCATGACATATGTGATGCATTCCATCAAATGAGTTGCAAATCTAATTCAGTTGCAGTGGGCCATATGTGTAGAAACATGATTATAAGTATATACAATTTGAAATAACAAATTTCAAGCATTTCATTTTGATGTGCTTTAATGTGGTGTGCCAGATCGCTGTAGCTGCCTCAGTATAAACAGCAGCACGGAGCGTGTGCGATCCGATCCTGTCTTAGTCTTAGTTATACCATGAAATCAGATGTTATGCTGAAATATGTAGTGCAGCTGAAGTTACATTTACATTTACATTTTTCAGTGTCCACAGCTCAAAAAAGAACTTCGGGGAAGAGCATATCACATATCACTGAATATTGTGAATGTATTGTTAAATATAAACTATATTATACATACCCCCACCCATTTTTTTACTGAACTTATTAAAAATAATATTTTAAAATCTTTATAGGCAATTTTCTAAAAAAAAAAAAAAAACTCTCAGAATAATTTACTTTAATAATAATTTAATTATAATTAGCCTATATCATTATAAAACAAACTCTCCATTTTCATTAAGAGCAGGGCTGGACTGGGACAAAAAAATCGGCCCTGGCATTTTTT
>NW_015553969.1:0-519 GCF_001515605.1 Sinocyclocheilus anshuiensis
AAGATACAACAAAACACACACACAAAACTAAACAAAATACAACAAAAAACAACACAAAACACAAGACAAAAACGAAAACAAAATAAAACAAAATACAAGACAAAAAACGAATAAAAAAACGAATAAAACAAAAAAACACTACAAAAAACAAGTTACCACAAAACACACACAGACACACACGCACAAAACGAAACAAAATACAACAAAAAAACAACACAAAACACAAGACAAAACCGAAATAAAACAAAATACAAGACAAAAACGACTAAAAAAAACAAATAAAACAAAAAAAAACACTACAAAATACAAAAAACAAAATAAAAGATACCACAAAACACACACATGCACAAACACACACGCACAAAACTAAACAAAATACAACAATAAAAAATACATAAAACACAAGACAAAAAAACTAAATGAAAAAAAAAAACACTACAAAATACAACAAAAACAAAAGATACCACAAAACACAAACAATAAATAAAATAAAACAAATAAATAATCATTTTTAAAAAA
>NW_015553970.1:0-604 GCF_001515605.1 Sinocyclocheilus anshuiensis
GGTAGGAGAGGACACATGAGCTGCCAGGGCAGCGGGGAGCAAGCAGTCGTGTCTATAGCACAATCCCAGAGATTTTGAGGAGGAAGCTGGGTAGCCTTTTGGGGACTGTAGACATCTCTGAAGCTCATGTAATTGCTTGGGACTTTGAAAACACTGCATATAGTGCTGCTCCAACCAGTGTCTGCCAATGACTACTTTGAAAAAGTTGTTAACAGAGCACCTGGAATATGAAGTTGCCCACTGACCCAGAGTCAAAGAGGACAGTGAAGGAGATGGCACTGATAATGATGGTCACTGAACTGCTCAATGGAGAAGGAATGTCTGGGGTGCAATTGAGAGCATGAGGAGGAAGAGTCAGACAGTCAAGAAGCAAACGGCCAGTTGTACCACAATATGTTCTGTTTGACTGAGATGGAAGCAAATGGCCAGTTGTACCACAGTACGTTCTGTTTGACTGAGATGAGATCTCTACCTGCATGGGTTCATTGACAGGGTCAGCGGAGCAAGAAGAAGGTAAGACTCAGAAACGTTAGGTGTTAATCATTCCTGCTGACCAGTCCAGGATCATTCAGCCTATTTTTTCCCAAATCTTGGTGGCCCAGTG
>NW_015553971.1:0-215 GCF_001515605.1 Sinocyclocheilus anshuiensis
GCTCATGGTGACATCATTGTGAGATCAAATTGTTGACTGGGTAAAACACTAAATACAAAACCACTTCAAAATCTCACACATCAAACATCTCAAATAATCGGACTTCTCCTTTTCTGAAGGCTCATAAACAGATGAGGGCTGATATGATGGATTAATAATCTTCATCTCTGCTATGAAAATAAATTAACTGAAATATGGAAGTGTGTGTGTGTGTG
>NW_015553971.1:322-588 GCF_001515605.1 Sinocyclocheilus anshuiensis
TCATGATCTGAAATCTACACATCTCTTATTGACTGCTTGACCTTGCCAGAAGAAAACCGACAATCATCAAAGAGAGAACAACCTCTCTCTCTGTGTGTGATGTCTTTATACAGCCAATCCTTGAAAGAAAGAGTTTATATAAGGAATATATATTATATTTAAGGATATAAACAGGTAAATCTATCTATCTATCTATCTATCTATCTGTCTATCTAATGACTAATTGTAATTACCCAATTCCGTACCCCACGAGAAAACATAAATAA
>NW_015553972.1:0-1282 GCF_001515605.1 Sinocyclocheilus anshuiensis
TAATTTCCATTAACGTTTATTTCAAGTAACAATTTTTATGGCTGTAATTTTAGTTAACTGTAATTACTGATTTTACTTGACCTGTTGTCTTCATTGTTTAATGTATGTGTGAATAAATCTGTCATGTAAACAAGTTTTTATTACAGCCACCGTTTAAATGTTGTTATATGCAATTTAAATGTTTGTATACCACTCAGTTTTTATTTGAGTGTTGATTAGTAAATACATTTAATGAATTAATTGATTATTAAAAAATATTTGTTTTCAATTTGGGTTTTTGTCTAAATGAAATCTTTTGTTTTGGTTTCGGTGTTTCAGTAAAAAATCATTTCAGTGCATCACTATTTTTTATACAAATATTTCAAGAAATTGTGGTTGTTGTGAGGTGGTAGCTTAGGCTGACCTAGTTGGTTGCTAGGTGCTTTCTTCCTGTCTGGCATGAAAAGTGTCTCTGTGATCTTCTGATTTCTGTGTGTCTAAGCAATTTCTGTTTTATGGTCCAGCAGGTGAAAATAGTGCATCTGATCACTGAATCTGGCAGTGTGTCTAAATGCTGTGTGTTTTATAGGGTCTGAGTGTTGGATGGCCGGGCGATAGGGTCAGAGACGGTCCTGCAGGATGAATTCTCTCCTGTCTATGGACAGACACATCCAGCAAACCAACGACCGCCTCCACTGCATCAAACAGGTGAGAGAAACATCTCTACAGACCCCAGACAACCAGTCGCCAGTTAAATAATGTTGCCACTGTCTTCTGAGTGTTTTAATGGATTTATAAGCTGTGACGCCCCCTCAAATCCATAAACTCACATAAACTAAATACATCATGAGAGTATAAATGAAGTGGTTCATCATATGAACTTTATGTTTATGTTTGCGTGTGATTTTCTTTTCTCAGCACCTGCAAAATCCAGCAAACTTCCAGACGGCGGCGACGGAGCTGTTGGACTGGTGTGGAGATCCACGAGCGTTTCAGCGGCCCTTTGAGCAAAGCCTGATGGGATGCCTAACGGTGAGGTCAAATCAATCCATTTCAGTCACTTAACCAATCAGCAGTCAGCATTCATCTGCTGTTAGTAATGAGAACAATCAGCCGTACCGACTCAAATAATTACCTTGTGTAAAGATTGCCATCTGTTTCCACTCACATATTCTATATTCTATTCTATTCTATTCTATTCTATTCTATTATATTATATTATATTATATTATATTATATTATATTACCATTTCTTTTTGTATTAGAATATGTTGCATTTCTCTTGTTTTTGCCTCCCTGTCTC
>NW_015553972.1:1530-3843 GCF_001515605.1 Sinocyclocheilus anshuiensis
TATTATATTATATTATATTATATTATATTATATTATATTTTTACAGGTTTATTATACTATATTCAAATTTAATTCATTGTATTATTTTTTTATTTGTTTTTTTATTCTGTTCTGCTCTGTTCTATTGTGCTTTAATCTATAAAAAAAATTTCTTTTATTCTGCTTCAGTGTATTCTTTTTTTAATTCTGTTCTGTTCAGCTCTGTTTTATTTAAATAATTTCTAACGTACTCTTCTATTCCATTGTGCTTGTATTGATTCTGTTCTATTCTGCTCTAATGTATTCTATTCATATTGTGCTTTAATCTATACCATTTTATTCTCTTCTGTTCTGCTCGAATTTGTTATTTTTATTTCATTCTACTCTTCTGTTCTATTGTGCTTTAATTTATAATTTTTTCTCTTCTATTCTGCATCACATTTATTCTATTCATTTAATTTTATTCTGTTTTCTTTTACTGTAGTTGAATCTGCTACAATTTTTTTCTATTAATTTTTTAAAAATGGTTCTGCTCTGTTATATTGTAATCTGTTTAATTTTACTTTTCTGCTTTCATTTATTCTGTTCAGTTCAGTTGTATTTTACGTTTCTACAGCAGAGAAAGAGCAGAATCTCCTTACTCTCGCGTGCAGACCTGAGCTGCATTTAAGGAGAATGTGGAATGAGGGCTAAACCAAACCTCGCTCAGATGTTTAATTAGGCGCTTTAGACACACATGATGTGTGTTAAACTGTAATTAAGACGCAGATATGAACGTCTGTGCTTCGGGCCTCAGGGTGTGGTGCTGTTTAACGTGGGCCGACCTGACGAGGGTTTGCAGAGATTTTATTCCCAGAAACCCCAAAACCACAACCACCCAGTGAAATTTAACTATGACAAAGCGTGCATGCATGCATGAATGCTGAGATTTCAGTGGTGTTTGAATATTATTTGTGTGTCTGTGTCAGGTGGTGAGTCGTGTCGCAGGTCAGCAGGGTTTTGACATGGATCTGGGGTATCGGCTGCTGGCCGTTTGTGCTGCAAACAGGGACAAATTCACCCCTAAATCAGCAGGTGAGACCCCACCGTCCTCTACGATTGCCTCGACACCCTTTTTGAGGCTTATTTAACTGCAAAGCGTGACATTAGAGTCCATATGAGCTGAAATGGTGCTTTTGGACCTGCTGCTCAACTGAGAGAAACTAAGCAGAACGACGACATAACTAACTAGTTTACTACATCAGTTCCCACAAAGAAGCACAGCACATCATGGTCTGTTTTTGAGTCTTGTAGTTTTGAGAACATGTTTTAACTTCCATAATTTAAGTGTCATTTAAGACAGTCTTTATCAGTGTTATTTTAACATCATTGAGATACTCTTACGGTTTTTAGTAATAGTTTAAATCAGTTTTAATTTTACAATTTTTATTTTAACTAAATTGTTTTTAAAAAGTAACATTAACTAATAGAAATGAAAGAATGAAAGTTTTAGTAATTTTGTTGTTTTTGTCATTTTTAGTTAGTTTTTTATATTTGTCTATGCAGGTTTTATTAATTTTTATTTTTACTTTTGATTTAAAATGAAAAATTACATTTTAAATAAAAAGTTAAAATAAAAATTAATAAAAACTGTATAGACAAATATACAAACTAACTAAAAATGACAAAAACACAACAAAATTACTATATTTTTTATATATTTATTATTTTTTTATTTAAAAAATAAATGACATTTTAACTTTTATTTTATTTTATTTTAACTAAATTAAAATAATTAAACAACTTGCTGAAAGTAGGTGAAATATTGTTTTATATATATATGTTTTTATATATATTTTATTTCATTGTTTTCATTTCAAGTCACACATTTTTATTTATTTATTTATTTTTATGGTTTCAAGTTTATTTTTAGCTTTAGTTAACTATAATAATCCTATGCCATCAAGAGCTTTGGTGTAACACTTCATATATAATGAATAAAATTCAGTGTAATTAATTCATACATATTATGTTTGTAAATAAGTTCTGAGAAAATAAATTTGTATGCTATGCCTATGTATGATATACTAAGGTATTCGATAACTGATTTTGCGTCACATTGTGGTTCTTCATGGGCGCTTAAGTGTAGACAGAATTGTTGATTATAATTAAGCATCTATAATAATCATCTATAATTCAATATCTAGTTTTGTGTTTGGAGTTGTTTTGAAATATTTAATGAGGACTTTATCTCATTGTGTTGATGGAAACAGGTATCCAACAATTTGTGGGTCACTTCAGCTAATTAATTCAAAATGTTAAAGGGGTCATATGATGCTGCTAAAAAGAACATTA
>NW_015553973.1:0-805 GCF_001515605.1 Sinocyclocheilus anshuiensis
TAGGCTAACATTTTGTCACACCAGGGGCGTAGCCATCATTTCATAGTTCATAGTTTTGTTTTTACAAGGAATTATTACAATATATATATATATTTTTTTTTACATGGAATTATTTTCTTATCTTACTTTAAATGTGCTATAAGAAATCAATTAAACTGCTGCACAATATTCAATCATTTGTAATCTATATTGTTTTCCTAATGGCAATTTTATGATTGTTTTATATACTACAAACAATTATTTAAATTTTCTGCACAGAATTAGGTAGAACATATACTTTATAGTTTCTGTACTGTAATAAATTATATGTCAATTAGCACTGCATCATTCATAAATTGTATTTATTTATTGTGTTTATTGTCTTAACGTTTCAGTTCATTCTGCTTTTTATACAGTTTAGCTGCAGATATAGCCTGGCACGTCTATGAGCGCGAGATCACTTCTCTTGCAGTGTGAAAACTTCTTTATCTAATTTTCATAAAATTAAATTGCTATAGTATTTAACTTTTCTCTTTCAGTGCGAAAACTTCTTTATCTCATTTTCATAAAATAAAATGCTATAGTATTTAACTTTTCCTCTCCATCAGCGAATGATGATTCTGAAAGAAAACGCACCCGATGTTTGTTTGCTAGCAATGAGCTACTTTCACGCAACCTTGTGCTCTTATTTCAGGGTTGTTGTTAATGCTGTGGTTATTTTAATAGTTTCCTTCATACATTCAGTCGAACGACATTGTTAAAACACATTTATCATATATATACTGTATATATATATATATATACACCTTGCTACGTGTACTGCGTT
>NW_015553974.1:0-842 GCF_001515605.1 Sinocyclocheilus anshuiensis
AAGCGACTTAAGACTGGTTTTGTGCTCCAGGGTCACATATTATAAATGTCAATTTTTCCTTTTAACACTTTATAATAAGCTCGGAAACATTGTAGTTACTATATAAGTGTTATTTTAATATTATTTATGTACTAATATATTATTTTTAATTGGCTTTTAATTTTTTTATATTGATTTTTCTGTTGTTATGTGATTTTGTCATATTTATTAGTATTGTTTTATATTTCTATATAGTTTTAATTAATTTTTTATTTGTTTTAGTAAGCTGAAAAATGCTATATGAAGAAAGTTAAAGTCGGCATGAAACGGAAGTAGTGATTGTCTTTTTTTCTCTACTGTGACATTTATCCGAGTGAAACGGCATCTGAAATGAGAGGGCGGGACTTGATTTCGTCCTTCGCGAATTGATTGGATCGTTGGAAGTTGGGGCGTTGCTAACAAAATGGAGGCAGATCTGAATGCCAGTTTGCAGTTAGTTGTGGGGGATTTCTCTCCACTGGATTCACCGCCGACACCCTAGCATGAAGAAATGTTTTATTTATTGAGGAAGACGATCAACGGCACAAAACATACCTAACAGCGCGAGAGAGAGAGAGAGACTACCTGAATGACTGAGCGCGTCCTCCATCAGGTTAAGTCATATTCATAAAAATAGTTTGCGATGTCCTAAGAGTAATGTTGTAGTAATATCCTTTCAATTTTTAAGGGTAGTGTACTCCCCCATGGCTTGCATCAGCACTGGTCAATGCATTGATTTCTATAAAGTGAAGCATCAGCTTCAGTTTTTCCCCCTGTGATTTATCCCAGCGTTTACCCCTCACGTCACTAGCTCCACCCTTGCG
>NW_015553975.1:0-588 GCF_001515605.1 Sinocyclocheilus anshuiensis
AGCCCAGTTGCAAGCAGATTTTGCTGATGTGTTTTCACCCCTGCCTGGTCGCACGAACCTCATACAGCACCACATCGAAACAATCCCTGGAGAAGTGGCACGCAGCCGCCCCTATCGGTTACCAGAGCACAAGAAAAAAGTGGTGTAGGATGAATTAACGGCCATGCTATGGTTGTGAGTAATAGAAGAATCGCATAGCGACTGGGCAAGCCCGATAGTTTTAGTGCCTAAAACGGACGGCTCTGTCCGGTTCTGTGTGGATTACAGAAAGGTGAATGCTGTGTCGAAATTCGACGCTTATCCAATGCCCCGAGTTGCCGGGCTGCTTGATCGGTTAGGTTCGGCTCGCTTTTATTCGACACTGGATTTAACGAAAGGGTATTGGCAGATCCCCTTGTCGCCATTATCCAAGGAAAAAACAGCCTTCACCACGCCGTTCGGGTTACACCAATTTGTTACCCTTCCGTTCGGCTTGTTCGGGGCTCCCGCCACCTTTCAGCGTCTCATGGACAAGATCCTCCGGCCACATAGCGCGTATACGTATGCCTATCTCGACGACATCATTATACACAGTAATGATTGGCAGCG
>NW_015553976.1:0-738 GCF_001515605.1 Sinocyclocheilus anshuiensis
GTTTTAGAATAATGGCTCTTAATTTTTATGGGATATCTTTATATTTGATATATTGGTCCGAATTTTCTTAATGTCTCGTAAAAAATTATCTTACGTTTCTTGTACATGCATCATGGTGGCAGCCTCTAAATGCAAAAAATACAAATAAAAAAACGGCTCAAAATATTTTACTCACGCGTCTATTTCATCCTCTGTTAAGTCAATCTTTTCAAAGTTTTTTATTTGTTCTGAAAAATCATTCCCAGTTTTACGAACAAGGTACATCAGTGTAATATCCCTGCAACAAAATCAGACATTCATGGGTATATTCATACACTATTTGTTATGTCTGTGGGTCCAAATGTCCATCACTGGTATACAGTAACATTTTCACATTCAAAGATAATTAGATAAAAAGTGTAATAAAGGCATTGCACCAGCTAAATAGCCATGGCTTCCTTATTCTTAATAATAATTAAAAAAAATATGGTAACTCTTTCTATGAAGCCCATATTTATAATACATTATAAGGGTATTCTTAAGGGCATTACAAAAAACCTTATAATATGTTATATCATCTTATGAATATTCATAAGAACAGTTTTAATGCATCATAATATTTACTTATTTGTGGTTATAGCTTTTAAGAGTATGATGATTTATAACACAGTGACCACATTGCATCCACTTAAGTTACAAACATTGTTGTTACAAACCATCAAAATAAAATGTAACCTAACATATAAGCATTGCATTTTT
>NW_015553977.1:0-510 GCF_001515605.1 Sinocyclocheilus anshuiensis
GCGCGCAAATTAGGCTACATAACATATCTAGGCTGTTATTAGTATTTAGGCTATAATATGTTTTGTAGTTGTCTATAGCTCTGCATTTTGCTTGAAAAATTTGGTCTATTTGCACTGAATATAAAGAGAGCACTTATTGTTCGCACTTAATACGACTAAGAAAGAACTGTTGTTTATTTTTTTTTATTTCTATTTTCAATTTGTGAAAAGGAGTTCAGTTAGGAGGTCAAACGTTGTAGAAGCTCATAATTCATGTACAGTTCTAAGGTCTGAAGAGACTCTGAAGGAGAGAAGCCAGTCAGTTGAACAAAACCTTTTACAGTGCTTGAGTGTTGTTGTTTTTACTGCATATGATAATTCATACTCAGAAAGTAGAACTGAAATGACATTTATTACAAGATGATTAGTTAAATTAATTTTTCCAGTCATGTATTTGGTCATTGAGAATTCTTTTTTAAAAATGTGTAAAAATCTTGTCTTGTGTCTTGAGTTAAGTGTCGGCATTAATGA
>NW_015553978.1:0-1073 GCF_001515605.1 Sinocyclocheilus anshuiensis
CTGCATTCTAAAGATGTTCATTGTTGCGGTTGGTGAGTTGTTGTTGTTGTTTTGTTTTTTTACAGTGACATTCCACAAGAAAGAAAATAAAAATGAGATAGGAGGAAAATTTATGCCAGTGCTTTTGCGTTCCAACACAAAATAATGAACACAAAACACTAACGCTTAATATACACACACACAAAAAGATCCCCCAGCAGCTGTTGGTTTGTGTTTCAGGTGTTCCTGTTGTTCAACCAGTTGAAATAAAGAGAAAGTCAGTGAAGGAGGGAGAATCTGTCACTTTTTATCCTGGTGTAATAAAAAACCCAAATGATGTAATGGCGTGGCATTTTAATGACATTCTCTTCACTGAAATCAATGAAGATCTTAGCTTTATCTGTACACATGAACCGTGTACATATGTTGATGGTAGATTCAGAGACACACTGAAGCTGGACAATCAAACTGGATCTCTGACCATCACAAACATCACAACTGAACATGCTGGACATTATCACCTAAAGATCAGCAGCAGCAGATTCAGCATCAAAAGGACCTTCAGTGTTACTGTCAACGGTGAGTATCATTTAATCATTCAGATCACGTCCCTTTGAGCAGTTTAAGAAAACAGCTTAAATTTTTTTAAATTGACTCAATAAATATTTTCATTTTATTTTATGTGAAGTTAATATCATCTTTATGACATTCACATGTATGTCAATGTGACACAACTTTAGCAAAAATGTATGTTATTTATATGAAAAGTGTGCTGATGTTTCCAGTTGTGCTCACAGTGCTGTGATGCTGTTTTAACTACCAAACCCACCAGATGGCGCCATTTATCAGTTTAATCAATATCACTAGGTGTAAATATCAGTCAAAGCTATCAGTTGCTCTCCAGTAATAATGATGTCTGTATTTATCATTACAGGTTCAGGTCAGTCTTCCGGTCCTATAGCAGGAATACAGTGCATGTTGCTTCTGTTCTGCTGCTCGTGGCTGCAGTTGTTGGTGTGATTTCTCTATAGGTGCGCGTCCTCCTCACAGAACAGATCACAAAAGTAAACTCTTGAGGTAAATGATCTAGGATG
>NW_015553979.1:0-218 GCF_001515605.1 Sinocyclocheilus anshuiensis
TAATGTTCTTTTTAGCAACATCATATGACCCCTTTAAATATCTGTGTATTATATTTAAATGTCTTTTTTTTTTTTTTTTACAGTTTGTTTAATTGTTTTTAAGTTCAAGATCCACGTCATATTTTCATATTTACTTTTTTAAATTATTTATTTGTGTGTATATGCATATTTATGTATGTTTTTTTTTTTTAGTTTTTTTTTTTTTTTTTTTTTTTTTT
>NW_015553979.1:328-1178 GCF_001515605.1 Sinocyclocheilus anshuiensis
TGTACATGACCTCAATAATTTTTGGTGACGCAATATATCGCCCATTATATTTACTTAAAAATTAATGTCACTGTGTTTTGTACATTCCACTTGTGCCTGTGTCTTTTGCAGCTTCTCGTACATGATGTGGTGTAGTCATGATGAGGTGCTAGTTCACAGTTAAAAAATGCTTCTACAAACCAAGTTTCATCTGCAGATATGGCCTTGTTTAGGGATCTGTCTTTGTGCATACGGACATCTCACTGCTGAGTAGTGATTGCGTTTTTCAGTAATAGTGTGCACCCTTAATTTACAGAGAAAAGGTCAGGGAAACATCTGTAGATGGAAAAATCTCCATACAAGTTCTTTGGGCATTTTTCTTTTTTTCTACTTGTTACTTTGCACTTTTTGTTAGAAAATGTTTATTTACTATTTATTCAGGTTTTTTAAGGTATCTAATATTTTGATACTTAATTTCCATGATCTAAATATTCTTAAAAATTAAAAGTTTGTTGTCATTTGGAAGTGTGTAGGCCTTCTTGCATTATTATGCTGTTACATTATGATTATATATTCAGTGGCATAAAATGGTCTTTAAAATGACAATAATATCGCTTATCGCAATTATTTCCGGGGCAATATATCGCACAACAAAAATTTGTTATCGTGACAGGCCTAGTGTGTTTACGGTTCAAGAAAATCCAAATCATATTTATTATTTTATGATTTAAATGTGTATCATATATTTAATCAATCTATTTTAATCTATTTTTAATTTATCTATTTTGTAAACTTTTTTTGTTGAACTTTTGTTAAACAGTTCACGATGCAATATTTTTTATTTGTGTGTGTGTATGTATATATATATATA
>NW_015553980.1:0-386 GCF_001515605.1 Sinocyclocheilus anshuiensis
ATGCTGTTTTTACTCCAAGTTTAAACCAGAGGTTATTAAAATATCTCTGTCTTAACACGATTATTATATACTTGTTTATGTGTCCTGTCACATACAGTATGTAATTGACGTCAAGGCCTTGCTGTTCGGTCATTGAGTCTGATATTTACTGAGCCATTTGAGAACAGAGACAGGACCTTGAAGTAGTGCTGGGTGGTATACCGGTTCATACCGAATACCGGTGTTTATTTTTGTTATGATATGAATTTTTAAAACACCGCAATACCGGTGTATGTCGCTTAATTAAACAACGTTCGGAACGCGACACTGTTTGAAAGAAGTCCCTTTTCACTGTTGCACTGTGGTGAGGGAACAGCTGTATGTGTTACTAAGCGTGAAAGTTCCGA
>NW_015553980.1:617-908 GCF_001515605.1 Sinocyclocheilus anshuiensis
TACCGTGAAACCGGTATAATTTTGAAAAATACTGTGATATAAATTTTTGGTCATACCGCCCAGCACTACCTTGAATTCAAGGTGACCGGCCTGTTTGTGTGTGTGTGTATATAATTTATATTAGTTTATTGAAAGTATATTTCCTTTTGCTGAAATGGGTATAATGTACTTTCCATGTTAATCAAAGTGTCTTGCTATATATACACACTGCCGGTCAAAAGTTTGGGATCAGTAAGACTGTAATGTTGTTTAAAGAAGTCTCTTCTGCTCATCAAGGCTGCATTTATTTGA
>NW_015553981.1:0-982 GCF_001515605.1 Sinocyclocheilus anshuiensis
ATTTAGCGACTTAGCTTCCCTACTAATAGTTCCTTCCAACACTGTGTTATTTGTTCTCTCAACCGAAACACTACTCGGGCCAGCCTCACTGTCTACTTTGCTTCTAAAAGGGCACGACAATTTTACGTGCCCAATTGAGCCGCATTCAAAACATCTAATTTCTCCAGCGCTAGCATACACCATATACGACTTACCATCAAAAACGCATCTAAATGAAACATTTAAATTCGGTGAATTCAGAAACATATACACCTGTCGTCTAAACGACAACACATGTTTCAAAGCCACATTCTTGCATCCAAGCGGGACCATTTTAATTCCACTTGCGAACTTCCCAAAACGTGAAAGTTCCCTTTCTATATCCGCATCGGGAATGAACGGCGGAACATTAGAAATCGTTACCCTTGTTGTTGGAGAAACCAAGGGTTGTACTGGAATAAAATTCCCACTTACCGTAATTCCGCTTTCAACCAAACGATTAACGAGTAGTTCGTCTTTCAGGAAAACCACAACGGCCTTATTCATCCGAGACGCCGACACAATATTTCCATGCCCCACTCGTTCTCCTACATCCACTAGTACATCCTCAACCGCAACTCCCGCATCAGTAACACATCTAACCCCATGTCTGAGTGATAGGGATGACGCCTCCACTCTCAGGTGAGACGCCATCCCTCCCAAGCACGAGGCCGCCAGGCACCAAACTTACAACGAGCTGAGAGTTAGTTACAAACTAATTACAAAGTATGTTTTAGATGCAATTTAAAGAAAAATGAATTAAAGATACCAAGAAAAGAAAACAATTGTTAAATTCTCACCACCACCGGACTCACCCTCCCCTACACTAACTCCCCACTTCCCAGCATGCACCGAGAGAGAGAGAGAGAGAGAGAGAGATAGAGATAGAGATAGAGATAGAGATAGACTGAATGATACATTAAATGATAGATTAAATGATAGAACGATAGATAAACAGACAAAC
>NW_015553981.1:993-1364 GCF_001515605.1 Sinocyclocheilus anshuiensis
CATGCACAGAGAGAGAGAGAGAGAGAGAGAGAGAGAGAGAGAGAGAGAGAGAGCACAGGCATTGGGAATCATACATTCATTGATCTCGTCAGATAAAAGAGCTTGATGAATAATGAAAACATATTGTACGTTTCAGAACCTAAAACTTCCTCATCAGAGCAAAATGAGCTTTTATAGAAACTGGACTGCAAATATCAAAAAGTCAAAGGTTCATCTGGTTAGGATCATCCAGCAGAACTTATGCAAAAACCATTTGTGACCCTGGACCACAAAATCATAAGAGTCAATTTTTCGAAATTGAGATTTATACATCAATCCATCAATCATGAATAAATAAGCTTTCTATTGATGTATGGTTTGTTAGGAGAGGA
>NW_015553982.1:0-1051 GCF_001515605.1 Sinocyclocheilus anshuiensis
TTCATTCGAGAATTGAGCCAAAGCAATTGAGAAAAACTGTAAATTGAGCAAAACAGATGAAATAACACTTAATTTTAAGATGTACTCTCCCCAGAAGCAAAGCATGCTGGGAACTAAAAATCTGCTGTAACTCATTCTGTGATTGAGTTTATGTATGTGTGTACATACATTCACATTTATATGGGAAAATGTATGTGCAATATATGGGCACAAGAAAGGATAAAACTTTATGAATATTACATGTAATGCTATTTTTGTCTTCATTTCTAAATATTTGTATACTGTATGTATCAATATACAGCCATACGTGGCCAATGCATATATTGCAGTATATTGAAAAATATAAGCACTGGTTTCCCATATATGGAAATGTATAAAGTAATATATCACATATTTTGCTGTATATTCCCATATGTTTTTGTTCCATAAGGGTATGACTTTCAGGGTGTTTAGCTTAGCAACTTACTAACAAACAACCATTAAAATTGGAGGAAAACTGACATTCTTGTGTGGAATACTATTTTTTATTTTATTTTATTTTTGCAGCATATCTGGAGTTGCTGCCTACATAGACTGTATTCTAACGGTCACTTGTGAGGCTATGACTTTCATGGTTTTTAGCTTAGCACCATGCTAACATACAACCATTAAAATTAGAGGAAAATTGAGGCTTCTGCGTGGTGGGCTATTTGTTTGCAGCCTATATAGAGTTGCTGTCTATGTAGTAGCAGTCACTTCTAAGGTTATGACTTTCACAGTATTTAGCTTAGCAATTTTAACATGTAAGCATTACAATCTGAGAAAAAACTGAGCCTCCTGTGTGGAATGCTATTTGTTTTTCAGTATGAGTGGCTGCCTGAGTTGCTGTAGAGAGTATCATAACAATCTTTTGTGAGGTTATGACTTTCAAAGTATTTAGCTTAGCAACATGCTAACATACAACCATTAAAATCAGGAAAACCCTGTTGAAAAAACCAACATATGCTGGTTAGGTATGTTTTGACGCTGGGATGCTGGTTTATGCTGGTCCTTTGCTGGTTTATGCTGGTCC
>NW_015553982.1:1356-2250 GCF_001515605.1 Sinocyclocheilus anshuiensis
TCAAAACATACCTAACCAGCATATGCTGTTTTTTTCAACATTGATTGAGGCTCCTGCATGGAATGCTATTTGTTTGTAGCATATGTAGAGATGCTGCCTATGTAGAGTGTTCTGCAGTGGTCACTTATGAGGTTTAATTTGCGTCAAGATGCTTATGTAGTCAGTAGACAGTAAGGCAGCTCACTAGGTTTTGGAACAAAGCTACTGTATTTCCACCACCCACACTAACACTCTCCCTTCCTCTTTCACAGATACACACACAACCCTCCACCATCTTAATGAGAGTTCACGTGTTATGATTATTACTGCACTTTTGGCCCAAACAGTCCCTTTCTCCTGATGAGGCAGCAGCAAAGGCAGGTACGCGGATCTGAACCTCTGGGCGAATAACTCTGCCAGTAAAAGAGCTTGATGTGCAACCAATTCTGCTGCCAAGCTGTTCTCTCCGATCTGCAGGCTTGCACAGAGCGGCCGGCGTAATTGGAAAGATCAAACGTGCTTTTGTGCAGCGTGGGGAATGCAGAGCTTTGGCGCAGAGGGAGATCTGACTTGGGAAATCAGGGAGATACACAAGAGATAGAGAAGCTCTGATCAGACTGACAAACCGCCTTCCAAGTCTGCTCGTAAAGAAATAAGCGCTGGCGATTCGGGGGGATTATACTTTATTATATATCAGGCAAATTTTGGATAATTGGATGTTGGACGTCGATGCGCACATAGAATGGTGTTAAGTTGGCAGTATTGAAGAATTTTGAAATTAGCTTGTCAAACGCATAATATATCATAATTTTAATATATCATAATTTTAATTATAATATTATAAAAATTATAATTATATAAAATATATGTATTAAATAAATCGTATATATATATATTTATATATATATATAAATT
>NW_015553983.1:0-1104 GCF_001515605.1 Sinocyclocheilus anshuiensis
TTATAGTATGATTAATATGAATGTCTCAGTCTGTGAGGACTTACAAAAAAAACAACAACAACAAAAAAAAACTCCAGTGGCGCGGATACTAAAGCGCATAATAGTCTCTTTTTTTTTTACCCTATCGACCCGAGTTTGATTCCGCCTTCTGCCAAACTCGTTCTTCTCCCTTTTCAAATCACATATCACATCGAAAGGGCATTTATTTTCAATAAAAAGGAAGGATATAATCGAAAAGTGGAAAATAACCGGTCTCTATCGGTTAAGTTAAGGTTAGGTGTAGGGAGGGCTTTATTGTCCCAAAGCTGCGTCCATTTAATAATTTTAATAAAAATTATAATTTACACTCAATACGTTATTATTGCATACTGTTTTACAATACTGGGGTTCAGATATCGGCCATTATTTGCACTAAGTAGTAGAAACAGCATCTAACTGCTATCATCGCAAAGAAAATACTCCTATGTATAAACAGTGTAAATATAATCTATCGCTATTTGTACTTAGTGTAAATAGCATGTCATTAAAAAATACTGCTATTTTCACTTCGTGTAAATAGAGTCCATTGCAAAATCAAATTCTAAACTATCGCCGATTTCAACTGGAAGATGAAGGCTGTGATATAAATTGTATCCACTAGAGCAGTGGTCGCCAACCCGTTGATCGCGATCGTAGATCTTTATCACTGTCCCAGTAGATCCCGAAAAAAAACAGTAAAATAAGTACAAAAATGCATTACATTTATGGGGTTATATTAATGTATCACTGAAGGGCAATGGCCTTTTCTTCTCCGTATAAAGCGTAACTCAGCTTTGTTTACAGCGGTAACCAAGGAAACGCTATAGCGTGGTCGGTTCATAAGCAGTGTTGCCAAGTCCGCGGATTTCCCGCGGAATTGGGAGACTTAACATTGTTGCCGCGGGTTGTTGTTCATGTCCGCGGGTTGAAGCGACCCCAATAACGTGATATTTAGTCCCTGGAATGTGAATTTTATTTGAAGATCCCCGCCGAAAAACGTGTATTTTACCCCCGGAATGCGATTTTTTACAGGGAAACCCTCCTCAAAACGCGATTGGACTAGTTTTATTGCGAAAACCTGGCAAC
>NW_015553984.1:0-3496 GCF_001515605.1 Sinocyclocheilus anshuiensis
AATAAGGTCATGTAGAATAAGGCATTAATATGTGCTTAATTATTAATCATAATTGGCTAATATTCTAGTAATATGCATGCTAATAAGCAACTAGTTAAGAGACACTAAAATAAAGTGTTACCAAGTTTTTCTATTAAAAAAAAGGAGCGCTATTTGAGCCCAATTAGATATGATTATTACAAGATAAGATTAGATGTAGTATCAATAAAGTGTTACCATATATATATATATATATATACATATATATATGAGTCACGACCGGCTCAAAGCCGCGACAAATGAGGGAGGCAACGAGAACGCAAATGAATCAACAAATATTTATGAACAAAAATAAAGTTTACAACTCATAATAATTAAATGTAAAAGCAACACTATGGGAAAGTAAATAAAGACTAGGTTAATGCAAAATAATAGACACATTCCAACATAACAAACAGGCCTGCAGAACATAAAACCCCAAACCAAACTAATACATAAAGCAAACAAATAATCACAACCAAGCAACCCAAAATAATGGAAAACCAAAGAGGCTAACAGAGGGGGCTAAAGTCAGAGAGCCAAAACCTTTTAAAACTTCTCTCCAGGTGTTTCACATGATGATTACCCCCTAAGTCCCGCCCCACAGCCGGCTAAAGCAGAACGGGCCCAGAGGCACGTCACACACCACCCCTTAAAAAATAACCCCCATATAATCATCAAAACAAAAATAATTCTAAACAGTGTACATCCCAACCTCCTCACTAACATCACAAACTACCTTGAGCCTATCTAGTCTTCAGTGGCTTGCCGAGCTCGGGGCGGCTTTTAAACACTAAACTCAGCATCCACAACAATCCCATAAGCAGGACTGCTGCAGAATACCGAAGTGTACCCCCACTCAGAATTACCACCCAAAACAAAACAAAAAAAACAACAGAAAATCCCCCACTAACTAAACTGGGATGTACACCCAAAAAAACAAAACAAAAACCACAAATAAAACATAACTATACACACAAATCTCCACTACATATACTCCCAGATAACAACGATGTCACAGCATCTTCCAGAATCTACTCGTCTCCTCCCCCCATAATACTCATCAACCTCGGCACCTAGGAGAAGAGATAGGATGGAGAGAGAAAACTAGAAGAGGAAAAGAGAAAACACACCATCACAGTAACACACATTATACTCGTGATAGAGCATCCGCAATCCCGTTGTCGGTACCCTTATTATGTCTTATATCCAGATGATACCCTTGTAGGAAGATACACCATCTCATGAGTCGCTGGTTTGGGTTCTGTAAAGAATGAAGAAATGTTAGAGGATTATGATCGGTATAAACAACCAATTGTCCTCCACCTGAACCCACATAAACCTCAAAATGGTTCAGTGCCCAGATTAAAGCTAGGGCCTCTTTCTCAATAACCGAATAGTTAAGTTGATAAGAATTAAACTTTCGAGAGAAATACCCAACCACACAGTCCACATCATTTTCTGAGGTCTGCAGTAAAACCGCTCCCACTCCCACATTACTAGCATCAACCCAAAATTTAAAAGGTTTATCCAGTCTTGGTGCAACCAACACTGGAGACACAGTAAGGAGCGATTTAACGTCCTCAAATGCTCTCTGACACACAGAGGTCCACTCAAATTTTATTTTATCTTGAAGGAGGTTGGTAAGAGGAGCTGCCACAGTAGAAAAATTCTGACAGAACCCCCTATAAAAACCAACCATCCCAAGAAGCCTCATTAATTCCTTTTTTGTGGTAGGAATAGGAAATTGATCAATTGCGGTCACTTTAGCTCAAACGGGACGTATATGACCCTGACCTACTACTTTCCCAAGGTAAGTGACAGTGGCCTTAGCAAACTCACATTTACAGTAAGGTTAGCCACAGCAAGACGATCAAACAAAGCTCTAATCCGACATAGATGTTCTGACGAAGTGTCACTATAGATGACTACATTGTCTAAATAAACTACACAACCTAACAAACCTGCAAAAACTCTATTCATTGACCGTTGGAATGTAGCTGGGGCCAAAACTCATAACCTTATAGGAAAATAGGCATGACGGAGCTCTAGATGTTAACGGCACCTGCCAATAACCATTTAGCAAATCAAATTTGCTAACCTAGGTGGCAGACCCAACTTGAGCAATCCTCAATTCGCGGCAAGGGGTAAGAGTCAGGTTTAGTTAATGCGTTTACCTTCCTATAGTCTGTGCAAAATCGATGAGAGCCATCAACTTTTCTAACCAGTATACATGGAGATGCCCAACTTGAAAAAGAAGGCTCTGCCAAACCATTTTTCAGGAAATACTCAATCTCAGTTTCCAACTGTCGCTTTTTCTCTAAAGGAATGCGATAGTAATGCTGACAAACAGGTTTAGCGTCCCCCACATCAAAATCATGTTCAATTAGAGTTGTTTGTGTGGGAGTATCTGGAAAAAGAAACACATAATCATTTATTAGAGCAGACATATCCGAACGTTGAACATCAGGGAGATGCTTCAACATCATCCCCAAATTTTCAAGGACTTCAGTGTTTTTTAAACAGCCTTGTGTAACTGGTTCACCAGGATCCAGCCCCTCGTCATCAGAAACAGGCACCGCAGGAACACCTTCTAAAGATGTTTCTCCTCCTGTGCTAGCCAAATACACAGGTTTCACTCTGGATCCTTCTGGATTCTCAAAAGTTAATACAGAATTAGTGTTTTCAACAGTATTACGTCCAAAATAGGGTTTTAAAAGATTCACATGGCAAACATGCGTCTTTTTCCTCCCATTAGGAGTTTCAATCAAATAATTAAAATCTGAAACCTGACGTAACACCGTATAAGGGCCTACAACTTTTGCCTGAAAAGGAGAACCCACGACTGGCACTAAAGCAAGTACCTGATCACCAGGCTGAAAAACTCGAACTCGAATTTTATCTTGTGAATGCCCCAACTTCACTTTTGCCTGCTCACAAGATTTATACAATCTCCTGCGAAAGTCACTTACATAATTCAACAAATTTTTTGGTGGATCAACACCCTTCAAATCCTCAGACAAAAGTGACATTGGACTACGTACAGAATGTCCAAACACAAGCTCATTTGGACTAAACATTTTTAAGTTTTCTTGAGAAGCCTCCCTAGCCGCCATAAGAAGCCAGGATAAACCCTCCTCCCAATCGCCCTTCATATGTGTACAATACGATCTAAACAGAGACTTCAGCGTTTTATGGAAGCGTTCTAGGGCCCCCTGACTTTGAACATGGTAAGCGCTGGCTTTCTGATGTTTAATGTGCAACTGTTTTAATATTTTAGCAAATATTTTTGAAGTAAAATTTGTATAACTTTAGGAATTCCAAACAGAGCAATGAATTGCATTAAGACTTTTAACACAGTCTTTGTAGTGATTGAACGTAACGGAGAGGCAGCTGTAAACCTGAAAAAATTGCCTAAAAAAAAATTGCCCAGAGGCAAGTCACAATATATGTATATATATATATATATATATATATA
>NW_015553985.1:0-627 GCF_001515605.1 Sinocyclocheilus anshuiensis
ATCCATTAACACATATTGGATGAGCCAACTCTTTTGTAAATAATTAAATTGTTTTGAAAAGGATGTTGAGTCAAAGGTCACATGATATGGATATGTTTATTGAGAACAAAACTTCCATCTAGAGCAAATCAATCTCAGCGGAGCCCTTTAAAACGCTTCTGAACATTCTAAAAAATGTTCTGCCAGAAAGTGCAGGAATCTTTGACTGGCTCTTCCTGTTTCTCAGCAACCGTAAATCAGATCCTACTGGGCTGGTGTTTCAAACCCTGGAGTGGGTCAAACTGACAGTTTAGAAATTTCTGACTTGGGCTCCATATATATTGACAGACAGGCACTGTTTTTGCCAATTCTTAGCTTTTAGCATCACTTTCACAACTTAAATGGCAAGGCAAGCATAACTCTAATACAGTAGATGTGAATAGATTGTGATATTTCAAAAACATAGCTCTAAATCATCCATTTATCACTTTTTCACACAATTTCTGAATGACGGATATATTTGTCTTTCCAATAAGGAGTCTGACCCAATTTTGGTGCCTTGCCCCATCATGGAAGAACTCGGCAAGACTGCTTTCTTGGAATACAAGACCAAACCCTTTCAAATATGTGCTGAAACAACCAAGGATG
>NW_015553986.1:0-283 GCF_001515605.1 Sinocyclocheilus anshuiensis
ACACTACATCACATAACAACACACATAAATGTGCCTGAGGCAATTTTTGTTTATGGAATATTATGGAGAAAATGATCCTACTCCCTGAAAGATGCTATTGAGATAACTTTACTAAGATATCATGCTAATGTGACAGTTTTGTCCCTGTAAACTAAAAAATTTAAACTTTTGTTTTGTTTTTACTTTTTTATTAGGTCTGTCAACGAATAATATATACAACATTTCATCATAACACAAATGTTGTACATACATTACAACATAATGTAATATGTATGTATGTATA
>NW_015553986.1:293-1371 GCF_001515605.1 Sinocyclocheilus anshuiensis
CACACACACACACACACACACACACACACACATATATATACAGAATATATTATATATATATATATATATATAACAAAAAGAGTCTGTAAATTACCATAAATTATACACTAGAAAGTATTATATAATTATATGAGCCTATAGAAAAACATACATTGGAGGTTGCATAATCAGCACCATGTAGCACCCTTTTATATATATTTATAACTGTTTTAGTTGCTTTCTTATTTTTGGATTTTGACATTACATCTGTTACACATTTTTACCTCCTTCTCAAACAGTATAAAATACATGAAATTGACATGACAATAAGATGTATAATAACACCAGCATCTTTATATAAGATCTTTTGTTTAGCCATTTAGATGGACCGAATCGCTTGAAATCAGACGTTCTAGAACGGGAAACATCGCTTACAGCACTCAAACCAGCACTCACACAACTCAAAGCACTCAGCAACCGCATAGAAACTCCCTGGAAATCATCCATAACTCTCCATCTATGTATAGTTACAGAGAGCTCCAACAACATCGTGAATTTTCACGCAGAGGTGAGTTTTGTACAGAATTTTGTAAAGGATTTTCTTAAAAAATTTTATCTAATTATATTTCAAATGACTCTAATGTATGGAAGCCCATTTCCATGTAGGAAAAAAATCACGCTTTATGATGCTTTAAAAGTAGTAGTAGACAAACTAAGTTTTAACTTTAAACTCTAATTCTGACATACCAAATTGATATTATGACAAAAAGTCATTATGAGACAAAAAATACTTTTTGCCATAATTTTAATAATCTTGACTTATGTCATAATTATGACTTTTTGGCATTTAATTTAGATTTTTTTTTATCACATACAATAATTACGACTTAGTATGTTATTATGACATTTAAAATCATAATTTCAACTTTTAAAGTCATAATTTACTTACCAAAGCATGATTATTTTTCTTATACGCAGCGGAAATGGGATTCCTTGCTAATGTTATAATCATTTAAATATAAACTAATCTGTGTTCATACTGTGTAGCTCTCTTATCTCCGTCCCATCGTTTCTCCAAATCATGATATAATCTGCCATT
>NW_015553987.1:0-496 GCF_001515605.1 Sinocyclocheilus anshuiensis
ATTGCGCAATTCGGTATCCCTATTGTGAAAACTGAGAGAATATAGACAAAAGAAGGAAGGACAGGGTACAACAAAAAATTATCTTTCCTTTATAAGTAACTTAAATTCTCTATAAGACATCACCACTTGACTTTTTTTTTTTTAGCTAATAATATAAATCTGCTTATTATAATTTCAGGATTTCAATTTAACAATGGACAAAACACACACAGGAAGCAAATCAAGACCCTTTCCAGTAACAACATTATTCAAACAGGAGCCTCAGAAATCTGAAAAAATGCAGGTGACATACAGAATTCCAGCTCTCATCTATATCAGTGACAATCAAACGTTTCTTGCCTTTGCTGAAAACCGGAAAACTGCAGATGACACGGATGCAGATGTCCTTGTGATGAGAAAAGGAACATGTAAGGATAGTGAAGTTGAGGTGAGTCTTGGTACATTATTGTACAGTGTTAAACAGTTCTCTGGAACTTAAGTTTTAAAGGAATAGTTC
>NW_015553988.1:0-291 GCF_001515605.1 Sinocyclocheilus anshuiensis
TTTATTTTTTTTTAACTCATATATAACTTCCCTATTCAGAAAGGGGGTCCCTTGCAAGGGATCATTATATTTGGGGCACTACTTAAAAAAAAAACACTTGGTCTAAATACATTGAGACAGCAGTAACGATTAAGGTATAAAAGGTATAATCCATCAAAGTGCTAATACATTTTATAGGTGTCACGGTCATGGTGTGTGGAGGCAGGCAGGACGACGAGGACAACAAGGATTCCAATAATGACTTTTAATGTAGACACAACAAGGCAGGTTCAGGTAGGTGAGACACACACT
>NW_015553988.1:924-1403 GCF_001515605.1 Sinocyclocheilus anshuiensis
CAGGGCGGCAGGGAGGATCCGGAGGGCCAAGGCGGAGCAGATAGCGCCGGTGACCGAGGTGGAGGCGGGGATCCGGAAGGCCGCGGAGGAGCCGGAGCGACAGTAGACCGAGGTGGAGCCGGAGGGAAGGAGGAGCCTGACAGAGCCTGAGGGACAGAGGGACGAGGCGGAGCCAGAGGAGTGGAGTCCAGAGGCGGCGGATGGTCAACGACTGACCAAGGCGGAGCCGGAGGAACGATGGAGGCTGGTGGAGCTGGTGGACTGATGGGCCATGGTGGAGACAAGGGAGCTAGGAGCCATGGTGGAGCCGCTGGGTCGCAGGACCGAGGTTGAGCCTGGGCCTCGGAGGCTGAAGGCGGAGTCGAGGGATCCTCCAGACTCAACGCTAATGGAGGTGGAGATAGGAAGACCAGCGGCGAGCCCACGCCACAGATGGTGAGCAGAGAGGCTGACGGGATCCAGTGGAAATGGCGTTGAGC
>NW_015553989.1:0-970 GCF_001515605.1 Sinocyclocheilus anshuiensis
CATGGCATCACTAGGTTCTATCATTCAGAAACATGGCTTTTCATAACACGGCTATGCTGATGACACTCAACTCTACCTCTCATTCCATCCTGATGATCCGATGATAGCTGCTCGCATCTCAGCTTGTCATCCGACGATAGCTGCTCGCATCTCAGCATGTCTAACAGACATTTCTTGTTGGATGACGGACCATCACCTTCAACTCAACCTGGCTAAGGCAGAACCAGCTAGAAACCTTGGAGTTGTGATTGATGATAAGCTGAATTTCTCAGACCACATTGCTAAAACTGCCCGGTCCTGCAGATTTGCTTTATACAACATTAGGAAGATCAGGCCCTTTCTTTCAGAACATGCAACATATACCTTGCTACGTGTACTGCGTTAGGCTAACCGAGACTTGTCATTTGCACTTATATATTGTTGCTCTTTTGTTAGTTTTGACTGCTTTTATTGTCCTCATTTGTAAGTCGCTTTGGATAAAAGTGTCTGCTAAATGACTAAATGTAAATGTAATGTAATGCATCATATGACCCCTTTCACATGCACAGTGTTATTTGCCTACAATAAAATCTTTATGTTAAACAACTGTCCTGACTATTCATATTTTAAACCCATCTCTTATCTTGAACACAGAATGCTAATAAAAGTCTAGACGATGAATCAATGGCAAAAACAGTGGAATCACATGAAATGAATCATCTCCTAAAGAATCAAAATCTGGAGGCTGCAAGGAGTGACGTGGCAGAGGAAACTCAGAGAAATCATAAACATAATCAACAATGATTGAAAAAGACTCAGCCAGACTCACACTATACCTATACATACTAACTTATGCTTTATGGATCCATAGTCTGATGAAGTGAAAATATAAGTTCCCCTTCAGGAACTCGAGCTGCGTCGAGATTCGCTTTGGGAACGCCCTTAAAAACCAGCTTCTGCTCTTCAGTAGCGCTCTATGTATGTGTCTGTC
>NW_015553990.1:0-1009 GCF_001515605.1 Sinocyclocheilus anshuiensis
ACAATAACATTTTATATCTTGAAAGAGCAAAATTCACCAGCTAGGAATCAGTCGGACTACTTTTGAAATCAGAAACTAGTTTTTAACGATTAAACAAAGAAAAGAAGAAGGAAAAAAAAAAACGTTTAAGTTAATCATTAACAGCTCTTATTTAACAGCCCACCAGATGGCAATCTAATCTCATTGAAGGAATACTAACTGTTACTATTGTCACTTATTTTTTCTTAATTAGGTTAAATTAGGATTTTGGAGTTAGGTAACATATATAGCTTACAAATCATGGAGCTTTTATTTACAGTTATTGCCTAACCCCAGTATGTGTTGATTTAGTAGTCTTGTGGAATGGTTGCGTTTCAATACAAGCAGTCTCAGCTTTAAAACCCATCCACACATCTAATCAACCAAACAAAATTGGGACTGTACATCAGAAACATTAGGTTGCATTTTATTTTTATTTATTTATTTTATTTCCCATATTTCTGCTGATTGACTGTGGTGCAGTTGACTGTGGTATGCTTTACCCTCTGTGTAGGAAACAGTGTTGTTTGTTTTCCTGTCACTGTGGGCTCCAGGGCACAGTAGTACAGAGCAGAGTCTGTCACTTTAGCAGAGGAGATTTCAAGATATGTGTAGGTTTTCTCTTTATTCCGTTTTCCAGAGAATTGAGGATCTAGTTCCACAACTTTAGACTTCTATAAAACTTTTACAGTAGCATGTAGAATGACTAAAAGAAATTCAGGAGCCAATCGGGGATATTGACGATACCAATATAGACTCACTGTGTGTTTTTGTAAAGTGCTTTACAATAACACTGGGCTTTGTATCACTGGACTCCTAAAGTGAAGTGAAGTGACATGTGGCCAAGTATGGTGACCCATACTCGGAATTAGTGCTCTGCATTTACCCATCCAAAGTGCACACACACAGCAGTGAACACACACAAACCGTGAACACACACCCGGAGCAGTGGGCAGCCATTTATGCTGCGGCGCCCGGGGAGCAGTTGGGG
>NW_015553990.1:1177-1427 GCF_001515605.1 Sinocyclocheilus anshuiensis
GTTATGAGTCCGACTCTCTAACCATTAGGCCACGACTACTTTTAGAGCACAGTAATAGAGAGCTGAATCTGATAGATTCACATTTTTAATGGTGAGTGAAGTGGGATGTGGATGTGAACCTGCATATTGCCGATACCAGTGAACACCATGAGCAGAACCGCTGTAATTACAGGAGAGTGTCACATTGTTACCCTCAAGAGCAAATTCTCTGTCACTTCTTGGAGTGATGACTTCTGAGGCTCTGGAACCT
>NW_015553991.1:0-258 GCF_001515605.1 Sinocyclocheilus anshuiensis
TATATATATATTGATGTGTGTGTGTATATTAATCACCTAAAATAGAACAACTTAAAAAAAAATTAAAAAATCAAAAGATATATTTATAGTACACAAACACCAATGGTGTTTGATAATGTTATTGACAGGTCGCCAAATTTAAAATGTAAGCTGCAAGTGGTTGAATCAAAGTTTGACTATTTTCCCTGTAATTTACACTGAACAAAATTATAAACGCAACACTTTTGTTTTTGCCCCCATTTTTCATGAGCTGAACTC
>NW_015553991.1:724-855 GCF_001515605.1 Sinocyclocheilus anshuiensis
ACACCAGCCCAGGACCTCCACATCCAGCATCTTCACCTCCAAGATCGTCTGAGACCAGCCACCCGGACCAGACAGCTATCGGCATATTTGCATAACCAAATAATTTCTGCACAAACTGTCAGAAACCGTCT
>NW_015553992.1:0-236 GCF_001515605.1 Sinocyclocheilus anshuiensis
TAATTATGGTGAAAAATAACGCGTTAAAATTATTAACGCATTTAACGGACTGGCGCTGCACAGACCGATCGGTGTATGACAAAGTACCGCGAGAGCGATTCAAAAGCATAAGGAGCCGTCTGCTCTCTATAGCTCTTGCGGTACTTTGATGTCACACACTGATCGATCTGATGGTGATGATCCGCTTCAAGTCGAACAAGCCTAATGATTCAATGGACCATTCATAAAGAACCATT
>NW_015553992.1:308-804 GCF_001515605.1 Sinocyclocheilus anshuiensis
CATTTGAACGAATCAAATGAATGAATAAATGACTCGATGAACTAATCAGTAAGACATTTACCACCACCTACTGGCAGTTTTAGTTTATTATTTGTTTTAATTTAATTAAATGAATTTCATTAAAGAAATATTCATTAATTCATTAAAGAAATAATTTCATATTTCCATAGTAATAATAATCAAATTAATAAAATTAATTATTAAAGGTATAGTTCACCCACCCAAAAATGACAATTGTGTCATCATTTACTCACCCTCATGGTCCAAAAGAGTATATGTAATACATTTTATCAAACAAAATATTTCTTGCTGAAGCTACTTTTTGTAATGTCTGTTTTATGCTTTACACAACAATTTAAACACTTTAAATTATCTTTTGGTAATAATTTCTCAGCCAAATTTGATGTGCGATTAATTAATCGCCACATCATGTAATTAATTGGATTAACATTTTTAATCGCTTACCAGCCCTAATATATATATATATATATATATA
>NW_015553993.1:0-587 GCF_001515605.1 Sinocyclocheilus anshuiensis
ATTTTAATATTACACAAAGATAACCCGAGTAAATACAAAATGCAGCTTTGAACTACTGATTTCATTTATTAAGGGAAAAAGCTGTCCAAACCTGACTGGCACTACGTGAAAAAGTATTTGCCCCCTAAATCTAATAACTTATGCCACCCTTTGCAGCAACAACTGCAATCAAGCATTTGTGATAACCGTCAATGAGTCTTTCACATCGCTGTGGAGGAATTTTGGCCCACTCTTCTTTGCAGAATTGTTTTAATTCAGCCACATTGGAGGGTTTTCGAGCATGAATGGACTGTTTAAGGTCATGCCACAGCATCTCAATCGGATTTAAGTCCAGACTTTGATTTGGCCACTCCAAAACCTTAATTTAGTTTTTCTTGAGCCATTCAGAGGTGGACTTGCTGGTGTGTTTGGGATCATTGTCCTGCTACATAACCCAAGTGCGCTTGAGCTTGAGGTCACAAACTGATGGCCGGACATTCTCCTTCAGGATTTTCTGATAGAGTGCAGAATTCATGGATCCATCAATTATGGCAAGTCGTCTAGAAATGCTGTGTTGGTTTTACGCCAGATGTGACGGGACACACACC
>NW_015553994.1:0-1850 GCF_001515605.1 Sinocyclocheilus anshuiensis
GAGTACTGGAAAAAGTGGTATCGGTGCATCCCTACATATTACCATTACTATTATTATATTACTAGTATTAATTATTAAATACATAAATATAAATAAATAATAAATAAATTTTTAACAATATTGTCAGAATATGTCTATATAATTGAAATTACTATAAACAATAAATGTACCAGAAGGAGTCAAAGTAATACCAAAACAGTTGACATCCCTATCTTTGGAAATTATTTTGATATCTATCTGATCACATTATGGATAATAAATGATTGAATATATGAGGCAACATTAGCGCAGTAAACAGATATGCACAAAAATTATGCAATTTAAAGCATGTTTACACCAAGAACGATCCACACCAACGAACAATAACGTTCTGTTTATTATGAGCACAGGCTACAGTTTTGTCGTTTGCAGCTTTAAATGCTCTAGCTCTCTAAAGCAGGGCGGATTCTGATTGGCTGTCAACGTTTTTAGCATTCATCAGCTGGAAAGAAATAGTTCTAAAAAAAGTAATTCCAACGTCAACATTCTTCTGTGCCATTAGAAGCAGTTTTGCTGTGGACTCTGCTGTTCTTTTACATTTAGAACGCTTTTTAAAACTACATCTTTATTTTTATCATTACAGTTATTGTCCTTGGTGTGAATGGGCCTTTATTGCCATAAATAAGCCGATCTTACCGAAAGCAGTGCTGCGATTGGCCAGGTTGGAGTAGGCGTTTCCAGAGGGCGAGGAGGTGGCGGGGCTGGACAGAGGGCTGTAAGAGGACGGGTCGGCCTGGTAGCTGTGGCTGGAGCCGATGCCGAATGGTGAGGACTGGGCCTTACTGGACTGAGCGGGAATCTGCTGCTGCGGTGGAACGACAGGAGTCATGATGATATTAATATACAGCTGATTAAAAACACACACGCATATCATGAACGCCACATGCAAGGTTCTTAATGACCCCGCTAACTCTTTCAAATGGCAGGACATTAAGCACGGCCTGATGCCCTAAAAGACAAAAATAGAAAAGTGTCCCAGTTCATTCCCTCTCTTATATTAGTTCATATTACTTTAGTTGGACATGTTGCACTCACAATTAGTGCAGTTTTCATCTATACAGCTATTCAGTTTTCAAACATTTTTTTTGTATATGCAATAAAATAACGGAGTTTCTATTTACACTAGCTCCACCCACAAACGTGTGATAGGGATGGTCAACACTAAAATAGACGGCAGACAATCGTCAGCTTCAGTGGCGTAGATGGTAAAGCGCGTACCGTAGTCTTTTTGACGCGATCGACCCGGGTTCAAATCCGCCTTTTACCGAACTTCTTTCCCTCCCTTTTCAAATCTCATGTCACATCAGAAAGGCATTCATTTTCAATAAAAATTAAGGAAATAATCAAAAAGTTGAAAATAAAGTATCGGGTAGGGTTAGGGTAGGTGTAGGGAGGGCTTTATTGTACCAATAAGGTGGCATCCATTTAATAATTTGAATTAAAATGATAATTTACACTCAATACGTTATTACTGCATACCGTTTTATAATGTACTATAATACCGAGGTGCAGATAATTGCCACTATTTGCAATAAGTAGCATAAACAGCAGAAAATCCTGCTATTTTAACAGTGTAAATAGAATATATCGCTGTCTGCACTTAGTGTAAATAGCATATTGTTAAAAATACTGCAATTTTCACTTAGTGTATTTACACTTAGTGCAAATAGCTGCTTCCATAAAAGAATACATTATTTTTAGTCATTTTAGTTTTTTTATAATTATTTATAAAAATCCCAATTTTAAATGATTTTTATCAGAAAATGATTAATTATAAAATATATTTAAATATAAATATATATGTATTTAAA
>NW_015553995.1:0-380 GCF_001515605.1 Sinocyclocheilus anshuiensis
GGTGGCTGTTTGTTGTTTCACCAATCAATTCGTGTCGATAAAGTAGAATAGGGTAAATCCTGTATAGTGATTTATCCTATATAGTGTTTGCTTAAAGCAAGTAGTGCATACACTTGTAGCTGTTATGTATCTTTTTAAGTCATTGTAAGCCGTCTTTTGAGGCACGCGCAAGCGTATGAACCCCCCCCCATTATAAAAAAAAACAAGTGGGCTCCCCCAAAGTTCACGGTATAGTTCGAACACTGCACGTTACATTCAAAGGGCGTTAAAGTGCACGAGACGTGAATTTATATATATTTACAGAGGTGTATTATGTCACACTTCACACTTCTCTAGTAAGTTTCGTCTGTGTGTGAAGACAGTAGCGCAAATCCGTGAAT
>NW_015553995.1:669-841 GCF_001515605.1 Sinocyclocheilus anshuiensis
TGTTTATGTATATATATTCTGTTTATGTATATACTGTATTCTATATATAGTACCAGTCAAATGTTTGGACACACCAATGGGAAAGTGTCCAAACTTTTGACTGGTACTGTACTATAATCAGAGGCGGGCAGTAACTAAGTACATTTACTTGAGTATTGTACTTAAGTACACT
>NW_015553996.1:0-657 GCF_001515605.1 Sinocyclocheilus anshuiensis
TCGCTGTTTTAATGTCATAAATGTCTTTTTATTGTTGTTAGCATAGCTGTTGCAAATAAACATACATTTTATATTTTAAAAAAGTTTTTAAAATATTCTATATAATATATAAAAAATAATATATATAAAACTCTTTCAAATATAAAAAGTATATTTTTTTATGCCGGTGTCCATCAGCGATTCTGCTGACGGACACTGTGCTGCGTTGTCACGGGAACATCCCAGCTGAAGATAATGAGGAAATGACATCGCTCCCTTTGCCAAGTGCATTCCAAATGACTACATAATGGCACGTATGTGCCCTGCTCACTGCAAAGTCCCCTCTCCAAGGGGATAGGAATGATCACTTCCATTTGGAATTTGGCCGTGAACCGTTCGGTACACGATACGTGTACCGTTACACCCCTAATATATATAGTGAACCGTTCGGTACACCATACGCCTACCGTTACACCCCTGGAAGCTCTACATCAACACACTTAAACATATAAATAACTTTATTTTAAGATAATATTAAAATTTTTGTTTTTGCTTTAGTACAATGACACATACAAGTCAATTATTTAAAGGTGCACTGTAGAAGATTTGGCATGTAAAATTGTCATTTTTGAGCAAACATTTAAAGGGGTCATATGATGCGATTTCAATTTTTCCTTT
>NW_015553997.1:0-4112 GCF_001515605.1 Sinocyclocheilus anshuiensis
TACGCGCCCTCTAGCGGCAAAAATTACATATTGTGCCTTTAAGGACTTTTATGCACTTTTTTCAGCACCTATTATTTTTATTTTCAAGACCAATAGGCAACATATTAAACACCTGAAATGTATTCTCAACAATCCATGAAAAAATCCATAGGAACTATCAATTTATACAAATAAAAAACATTTTAATATAATAAACCAAACTGCACAAATGTGCTTTTTGAATAACATATTAATTAAATTAAATGCAAATGTGTAAGAGACTTCATTTGTTGCCACAAAATCAATATGAACATATTAGGTAATAAAAATAGCATCCTTACAGCCCTGAGCTTGTTGACAATACAGCTTTTTTTTCTTTTAAAGCTTTCCTAAAGCAGTTGAATTTTAGTATGGCATCTCTTGCCTTGGATGAGGTTTCTGCGTCTGTTGTTGCTTTATCAAAAAAAAATTTTCAAGGCTTTTAAGATGATCCTTGTGCTCTCTCATGGACAGGTGACTGTTGAGAGAGGCTTCTCTGTGAATTCTGCCATTCTTTTGAGAACAAAAAGGAAATGACATACACATCGCAGAGACTAGTATGTGACTATGTGGCAAAAATGGGGGGTCAAGTAAAGTACAAATAACATCACAGATGATCCAGAGCTGTAAATTAGCAAGACAGCAGTACAAGAACTACCTTGGTAGTCAGCGAGAAGCAAGCAAAAGGAAAGGTGAAAACAAAGAGGCAGATTATAGTGTATATTATAATATATAATACAGATTTAATCTATACTATTACTACTATTAAATAGTATATATTATAGTAATCAAATTGACCCCTGTGAGCTGTTGACCCCTTTACCAACCCGTAAACCGACACATACCACCAAACCTGCCCCTAACCCTACCCATATCCCACCTCAATAACAGCAAAGTGTTGTACATTCACAAAAGCTTTTAATCATTATATAACATCTGTTCAAATCATTTGTAGATTTTCAAGATGTGCACAATCATATGAATTAAAAGTTTACTGACATTATCTGGTAATCATTAGGTAATGTTTACATTATCTCATGTTTTTAGCTATTTGAATATATATCAACTAATGATCCATTACGCACTATATAATGTTAGTTAATGTTTTATTAATGAAAGTTATTATAAAGTGTAACCATAAGTTTTACAAAATTTCACAATTCAAGTTCCCCTTCATTCATCTAAAAACTCCTACATTCATGACAGCACAATGGACGAAATGTTCATTAATATGAAATTCTTTACTCAACTGTTCCATTGCAGCATGAAGTCGCCCCTCCAGGTAAAACTTGGCTGCACACTGGACGACTGTCTCCCTGTCTTCAAGAGTCCGACACTAGATGATTAATGACCCAAGGACAGAAAGGCTGTTTGAAGCATCTTCTAAAGCCTCCCTTGTCTCCTCAATGGTTATGGTGTCTTGGATCTTTTATTTTTAGTAACATATCGACTTGTACTTTGGCAGAAACCCTGTATTATCCAGGACTTGGCATCAGCATTAACAAAAACATGTGCCTTCTGCAGCTGGCTCTTGAACCCCTCATCAACAATTTCTGTCAGGTCAACATCTTCTGTAGCCTCACTCACAACCAGACTGAACAGTCGTGGGGCAAAGTGGGGTGCTACGCCACCATGGATCAGGCAGATACTGATCATTTTTCCAAGCAATTTGTAATCCCATTTTGAGATGGCTGAACATTAAGTTTCAAATTCACATGTTTAAATTTCATTGTTAACATATTTTCAACATGGGTTGGACCCTTGAATAAATGTGAACATAACTAAATGCTTACCATGGCTATCCAGGGCCAGTAACTTTGAATTATCTGGCCCTTCAAACAGGCTCCTGCTGCTCTGTATATCCTTCATTAGGAGATGACAAAATTCCCTTGTTGGCCCACCATCATCCAGTGCCCCTTCTGGGTTATTGGCAAGATCCAGAAACACAACCGACCTCCGATGGCTTATATGGGTCGAACAGGCGTCTAGTGAATGCATGTCGAGCAGAGCCATAAATGTAATCTCTGCATGCATTAATCATATTTGACGAGTGTTGATCCTCCAAATTAATTTTGTTGGTGTGCTCTGTGAGTATCTCTATGGCACATTGCCTGAAAGGGAGCAAGTGGAGTACAAAAATTATTTAGAAATGAATCAACTTTACCGAGATATAACAATTGTGAGAAGACTATAAGTCTGGTGTCCACCAAAGAGTTTTTTTCCCAAGGCTAGCATATTCATTCTATTGTTTTCAATGCACTCAGCGTTTTTTCTCAGCACCCAGAGTTGAAGAATGTTCAATTTTGGGTAAAATGCAGTGCTCATCACTGTTACTTTTTAGTCAGTTAACCAATCACAGTGCAGGACGGGGAGGAATAATACCGACCAACCGTCACACCCTGCTTGTACAACAGCAACAGACAACAACATGAAGTACAACCATGGAAGAAAATCATTTAAAACAAGAGCCAGAGCAAGTGCTTAATATTGTCAACATTTTTATATTCATAAATAAACGATCTGCGAAGTCAGATAGTAGTTACATTTCCGTGAATATTCCATATCATAGCAGCCAAATTATCTCAACTGATAAAAAAAAGAAAGAAAGACAAATAAGGCAAGAACATACCACAGTGGTTTCAGCATATAACAGACCTCCATAACAAACAAGATACAGAGTTATATTTTTATGATACAATAATTATGATACATACATTCAAAACCAGGAAACATGAGGGCAGTCACTTTCCCTTTTCTGCTGCTCATCTCTTCCTTTCAGCCTCATAAAAGGAAGACTGACAGAACTCTCCCCAAGTCATCTCGTGAGTCATCCCCTCTGTCCGATATAGGGAAAACACTCTGGCAGGACAATAGACATATTTCCCTGCCACACCAGGGAACCCAGTATGTGTGTGTGGACTCTCTGGGCCTTGTTTGAGTGGCTTGTGGCAGAACCTACAGAGGCGACCAGTGGGATGCTGCTCCATGGCCTTTCTCTTTCTCCGCTCCTCCATTACCTGTCTTGCCTCTGCAGAACGCTGCTTTGCGGCCTGTAGCTCTCGTTTAAAAAAAGATGTTTCAGCAAAGTCAGCAAACGGCATTCGAGGATTGGTGAGGCCTTCCGCTGCATACATCTGGTATACCTTTGTAGAGCAGTAAAAGTACTTCACGTTCCCAGACTGATAAAAAAATGAATGGAGGAGCCATCACCAAGGTAACATGACTTTGGCTGGCCACAAGCAAGACAGTTCTGTGTCCTCTTTGTAACAGGCTGCTGTTGCTGTTGCTCCTCCACAATCTCTTTCACCATTTGTTCAATCTCACCCTTAGTTAGCAGGAACTCCTGGTCTTATTACTGGGTGGGATCACTGGGGCAGGTGGGAGGGATTACCATTGGAACACTTACAGTTTCACTACCTTCTGTGAGGTGATGCCACGTCTGCTGGGTCTCCAGGAGTTTCTCTGAACTGGCGTTCAGGGATGAATTATTTTTCGTCATCTTGGCCAGGTGTTTCACTTAACGTGAGATATGCTGTTTCGTGGTGGGGTGTAAGAGGCTATTGGGATCCCTGGAGGCAGCCTGCACAAGGGCAGCATACTCCGCATCCACCTGGGTGAGAAGGTCTTTCTGCCCATGGTACTTTGCCAGAAGGCCATCAATGGAATCCCTCGTGGGCTGTGTCCACCGAAAATGGTCCAGGACAAAAAGTAGACCGCCTGGGGAGCAAAAAGGGCAATGGTGGTGTCATCTCATCTAAAGGAGAGGAAAAAGGACAGAAAAGAATAAATCATTTTCACCTTTATCTCTGAAATATCTGTAGTATTCATATATATGGAATAATTAGGGGTTAAGATGTGAGCTGAATTACCTTTTGCTTTGGTGGGCTGTGCAGGCTGGATCATTGTTTGGGAGCCAAGAGAAGATGTCATCCTGGAGCATAGGGTAATTTATCTGGGTTACAATCAGTGATTACATAGTTACACTAACGGTCAAAAGTTTTTGGACGGTAATATTTTTAAAATGTTTTTAAAAGAAGTCTCTTCTGCTCACTGTAGCGTCTGGACCAATCAGAAAACACAATTTTTCATTTGAT
>NW_015553998.1:0-772 GCF_001515605.1 Sinocyclocheilus anshuiensis
AAATGAAATAATAGAATTACCAACAATATATTTTACGGTTTGATGATATTTCACGCTGAACTTTGATAACTTGATTTATGAATAAATTAGCCATTATGAATTAGCGTTATTCTATTATTTTTCTATATGTTGGCTGCATATTTATTAAAAATACACTCCTGTGCTAATGTATTATATATGTAAAAAAAAATTTACAACATTAAACATATATTGTGTTAAATTAAATACCGTACAAGCTCCATTTGGACACTCCAATGGAAGCTTATGGGGCAAACTTGCAGAAATAAAATACAAGTATTATTGAATATTGAATTATTAAATACTATGAATACATACTAAATATAAATCAATTTCCATATATTTGTATTATTTAAATATGATTTAGAACATTTTCTTAATTTTACGTTAACACATTAGCTACAGCAGCCATTCTGAAAACATATTACATTCATTGACTTGAATTTAGAATGTATAATTAAATTAACTTCAGAACATTAGAGAGACTGACCTTTTTTTCTTTTTACCTGTGCCTCATCATTCTGGTGTCATATGCTTTTCATACATTTATAAATTGTGTGTGTGTGTGTGTGATGTGTGTAACTGGTATTCCCTATATGGTATGAGGAACAAATGTCCCCACAAGTATAGTAATACCAGTAAATTTTGACCTTGTGGGTAATTTTTTGGTTCCCATGAGGAAACAAGCTTATAAATCATACAGAATAAAGTTTTTTGAAAATCTAAAAATGCACAGTTTCCTGTAAGGGGTAGG
>NW_015553999.1:0-271 GCF_001515605.1 Sinocyclocheilus anshuiensis
CACTATTGAGTCCTCGCTCCATCCTTCATCCCCAACCCTGACATTTAGACATCAATTACATATTTTTTGCATACAGTCCTAAAATTTCATCTCACACAATTGCCACATTCCAACTGCATTCATTTAAAATTAGTTTAATAATTATACATTAAAAATAGTTTATTATTGGCTTATTATTGTTAAAGGGGCCATATGATGCGAATTCAAGTTTTCCTTTCTCTTTGGAGTGTTACAAGCTGATTGTGCATAGATAAGATCCCTGAAGTTGCCA
>NW_015554000.1:0-1035 GCF_001515605.1 Sinocyclocheilus anshuiensis
CCAAAAATCACATTAGATCTCTTTAGATTCAGTGTAGTATGCCGATTAGAATGATACCCAAATTTTCAATGTCAGCCATTTTGGGCATCGGCCATTTTGAATTTAGTCATAAAATGCTATATTTTATGAAAGCATGGGCGTATCGTTATGAAACTCGGTATGTGTCTTCGGCATCATGCACTGATGGTACTTAACATTTTCAGGGCAGCTTGTGGTCCCACCTTGTGGTAAAAAGTTATAATGAAATTTGCAAAAAGGCTAATAACTTTTGAGTGAATTAGCCTATTGTAATGAAACTGGTCTCAATAATTCTTTGGGTCATGCCGAGAACACAGATACCACTTCCTGGCCACCATTTTGATTTATGTTGAAAACCTACTTTTTCGAACTCCTCCTAGACTGTTTGTCTGAATTTCACCAAATTTGACTCATTGATCATCTTCAGACCATAGTGACAAAAAGTTATCAAAAGCTTTTTGATGGTTCAAACTGTTTTCAAATAACGCATCAATGAATTTGTTGGCATGATGTCAAACTGCAATTGTGACTGTATCTCTGCAAAGCTTTGACATATTGACACCAAACTTTGTATGTGCCATTGTCACCTCACACTGACCACACCACATCAATTTGGTAACAGTGCCACCTATTGGTCAAAAGTGATAAACCATTCATATTAAGCCATTAACCATAAATAATTGCAAAAATGCTAATAACTTTTGATTAAATTAGCCAATTGTAATGAAACTGGTCTCTGCTGAGAACATAGATACCAATTTAGCCATAGTTGGCTGACGTTCCAACTATGGAACGTCACTAAAACAACATATTTTTGTATCATATCCGCCATTTTGATTTCTAATAAAAACTTATGAATGAACTCCTCCTAGACCAGGGGTAGGCAAGTTATATATATAGGTCAAATATATATAGGTCTATATATACAAATATATATAGGTCTATAGGTCTACATGCTATACACTATTATAGTGACATATGATATGGCTTTTAAAGACTGCTTAATTTCTAAATCGC
>NW_015554001.1:0-285 GCF_001515605.1 Sinocyclocheilus anshuiensis
ACTAAGATTAAGTAAAACTAGCAATGAGATGCAGCCTTGGTCTGATGCAAGTCATTTGTAATTTTAACAAGTGCAGTTTATGTGCTATGGTGGGGCCTGAAACCTGGCTGCAATTCTTCATAGAGATATTTTTTTTGCATGAAGGAGCACAATTGAGCAGATAACTTTTTCTAAAATTTTAGACATTAACGGAATATTTGAAATGGGTCTGTAATTTGCTAGTTCACTAGGATCTAGTTGTGGTTTCTTAATAAGAGGCTTAATAACCGCCAGCTTGAATGGTTT
>NW_015554001.1:806-1399 GCF_001515605.1 Sinocyclocheilus anshuiensis
ACGCTCCTTCGTCGAATCCGCCGGCCGCGCCGTTCTCAAGCCCGCCGCCTCTGCTCACTCTGTTTTTATTTTCAGTAATGATTTCAGACAGAAGTTGAGAGAGGAGCTGAATGGGGCCTAAAATCTCTCCAGAGTCTAAACGCTTCAGCTGATTGATGATTAACTAAATTTCAGCCAGTATTCCGTTTAAATCCAGAAGAACTGTGGCAATGTTAAGTGAAAATAATTGATAAATAAAATATATTTAGGACATTATTTTTGAAAGCATCCTCACTTTACAACATTTTTACACAAGTGCATAAAACTTTTCACAGCACTGTAGCTTTGCAGGTAGGTTTCTTAAAACGTCTTGGAGACTAAATCAAGTCAGCACAAGGGTCTAAATCAAATCAAGGGTGCAACCACCCTTTGCGTTTAAAACAGCTTTGTCTGAGGTACACTTGTGCATAGTTTTCAGGTAGCTTTGCAGGTAGGATTCTTCAGGTGTCTTGGAGATGTTCCCACAGTTCTTCTGGATTTAGTCTGTCTCAGTTTTTTTCTGATTTTTAATGTCATTCCAGACAGACTGATGATGATCAGATCAGATCTCTGTG
>NW_015554002.1:0-641 GCF_001515605.1 Sinocyclocheilus anshuiensis
CGACCTCAACCCCATCAAACACTGGAATGGAGATTGTGAGCCAGGACTTCTCATCCAACATCAGTGCCTGACCTCACAAATTCTCTGCTGGATGAATAGACAAACATTACCAACAGAAATGCTCCAAAATCTTATGGAAAACCTTCCCAGAAGAGTTAAAGTTGTTATAGCTGCAAAGGGGGAACCAACTTCATATTGATGTCTATGTATTTAAAATACAATTTATAATTTGATGTAATGCCCCACTACTTTTACATTTACATTTACATTTAGTCATTTAGCAGACGCTTTTATCCAAAGAGACTTACAAATGAGCTTTTAGTTATTATGCCGGCCGCAGTTGGAACCAGATTCCAGAAGAGATCAGATGTGCTAAAACATTAGCCACATTTAAATGCAGACTCAAAACTCATCTGTTTAGCTTGCACGTAGCAAGGTGTATACATATATATACACACACACACACATACATATGAACACACACAGACACACACACACACACACACATTACACACGCACACACACAAACAAAGAAAAACAAGTAGATAGAATAGAAAAAAATAGAAAGCTAGTTTTTGTTTTTTGGTGGTAATAAATAATAAAAAATAAAAAAAGATAAATATAGATAAAGTAGAATTAAA
>NW_015554003.1:0-595 GCF_001515605.1 Sinocyclocheilus anshuiensis
TATCATATGGTCATAAAGTTGGCATGATTTTCATTTACAGTTCTTCACAGAAAAATTAAAATCAAATACATTATTGTAAAATCTGCAAGGTTTCAGGTTTGTGCTTGTTTCTCTATTTAAGTGTCCTGGGTCCCATAGTCATAATGAAAATTACTGAATTAGTGAATTTCAATTTCTCTGAACTTATTTCTTACATTGCAGATAAACTGATTAACTGATAAACAGACGTTACATGACATGCACATAAAAATCCTCTCCAGCAGTTTTTTAAAAACATGAACAGTCATGGAAATGATCTAAGCTTTGTAAACCAACAAGAGCTTTAATCTGTGTAAAATCTGGCCCTGTTCTTGTTGTTCAGGTGTGTTTGGGGCTGAAACAAATGAAATGCAATCAGTGTCAGTGATTGTGGGAAATTCTGTCACTCTACACACTGATGTTACTGAAATACATGAAAACGACGACATACTGTGGAATTTTGGAGCTGAAAAATCTCTCATAGCTCAAATCAACAGAGAGGTTGGAATCTTAAACACATTTGTGGGAAGTCGTGGCCTAATGGTTAGAGAGTCGGACTCGTAACCCAAAGGTTGCG
>NW_015554003.1:860-1269 GCF_001515605.1 Sinocyclocheilus anshuiensis
TAAATGCAGAGCACTAATTCCTAGTAAGGGCAACCATACTTGGCCACATGTCACTTCACTAAATTTAATGGTCCTGATGGGAGATTCAGAGACAGACTGCAGCTGAATGATAAAACTGGATCTCTGACCATCACAGACATCACATCTGAACATGCTGGAGTCTATGAACTAGAGATTAGTGGACTGAAACTGACATCAAAAACATTCAATGTTTCTGTCTGTGGTGAGTAGAGATCATGATTTAATTACATTACAAAAATGATTGATCAAATGGCATTGTTTTTATCCATATTCTCTCATGTTTTCAGCTCGTCTGCCTGTTCCTGTCATCAGCAGTAACTCTTCACAGTGTTCTTCGTCATCTTCATCATATTGTTCATTGTTGTGTTCAGTGGTGAATGTGGGTCAT
>NW_015554004.1:0-587 GCF_001515605.1 Sinocyclocheilus anshuiensis
GCCCTGCTCGAGGGCTAATAACAGTCTTGCAATGTCCATACCTGGTCAATGTTCATCTGAAAAGTTGCTGTATCCCTGTGCGGCTGAGTATTCTGTAACGGGGCGAATGAGACGAGAGACGTGCAGATCCATATGCAAGCTTTTATTCAAAGACATGGTCAAAAACAGGCAAGGGTCAGACAACGGCGAACAGATATATAACTAGGGCAAGGCAAGAGAGTAATCCAAAACAGGTGTGGTCGATCGACGGCTAACAATATCCAGAGGGCTTGACAAGAGGGGTAATCCGATAATACGAGCAGAAGTTCAGGCGAGGGTCAAACAGAGTCCAAACAGAGCAGGGCAAGAGAAATAATCCACAGCAAGAAATCCGAAAACATGACTAGACTAACAGA
Organism: Sinocyclocheilus anshuiensis; assembly: GCF_001515605.1. NCBI lineage: Eukaryota > Metazoa > Chordata > Actinopteri > Cypriniformes > Cyprinidae > Sinocyclocheilus > Sinocyclocheilus anshuiensis. The sequence continues at coordinate 396 of NW_015554004.1, forward strand.
CAAGACTAGACAGGACTAAAATAAACCAGAATATCAGGACTGGCTCTGTAAAGTAGTGAAAAAAGTGGCTCCAATCACTTGGAGAGCGATAAACGCAATACATTACTCACAGTTTGAGAAAGATCTGAGTGGGTGTAATATAGTGTTTGTGTGATTGACTGCAGGTGAGTCCAATCAGTGCAATGTAACATG
>NW_015554005.1:0-770 GCF_001515605.1 Sinocyclocheilus anshuiensis
CAGGCGATTAATTTTTTTCAGTTTAATGCGTTAAAAATATTTAACGTAATAAACGCAGGGGCGGGGCTAGGTTGATGAAAAGTAAATAATTAATTAAATCATAAAATGTGAAATGAAATCAATTTTGACAAAAACAATCGAAATAAAACGTACTAAAATAATATGAAATAATTTTTACGTGTTGAATGTCATGTGAGCGTGAACATTCGATATACATATGTTGTTAAATTATTGAAATATTAGCTTAAAAGAAATAGAGAATGCAGAGTGTTGATAGTAATGATGGTGTTTTAGGCCTGCTCTGGGCGGCCTGCTGTCGTCCTCGTACCGGCAGCATCAGGAATCTCTGGCGGCGGAGAGAGAGAGACGACGGCTGGAGCGAGAGGAGCGACTGCAGCGCATCGAGAGAGAGGAGCGCAACCGACACAGGTCCAGCCTCTACAATACACTCAATCACACACACATGATGAGTTATCATCATACAGATCACCTGATCTCATCCTCCTTCCTGTGTGTGTGTGTGTGTGTGTGTGTGTGTGTGTGTGTGTGTGGCGTCGGGATGTGTGTGTGTGTGTGTGTGTGTGTGTGTGTGTGCAGTCGGGACTACGTGTCCAACATGGAGGAGGCCAGACACGCTCGAGAGGAGAGGTGAGTTTATTCACTGACTAGTTGACCAGTCATATTTAGTCTGTAAACTTCATGGAGAATTGAGGGTCAAACCCTAGCAATTAGTGCTTGGCGGTATACCGGTTCATACCGAATACCGGTGT
>NW_015554006.1:0-861 GCF_001515605.1 Sinocyclocheilus anshuiensis
ATACAATATTGTCAATAAAACATTGGCACAATGTTTCAAGATAAAACAAAGAAAGTACATTCTCTCAGCCACATTAGGAAAATGGTATAGCCATATGGACATGATTGAGGCCTGATAACAAAATGTTCTTTATAAAAGTGTATTGTAATGTGAACAAAGCTAGAACACTTCATCTGCAACATTTTGAGGATGTTTTCAGGATGTTTTTTGAGGTAACAGATTGTACAATGTTGTCAATAAAACATTGGCACAATGTTTCAAGATAACAAAGAAAGAACATTCTCACAGCCACATTAGGAGAACATTATAAGAACATCATTGAGGCCTGAGGTGGTGTAATGTTTTTTATAAAAAGTTTTGGAATGTTCTTGTGTTTACAAAGCTACACTCTAAAAAAAAGATGGTTCTTTAAAGGTTCTTTACACGTAGAAACAGCTCTTTTTAGAACCGTATCCTCCTGAAGAACCTTTTATATGCTGAGACGGTTCTTTGCTTTAGAGTTTAGGGTTCTTTTTTCCCGCCTTTTTGTTTTCCAAATCTGTAACCGTCAAAGCCGCATCATTACTGGTTTTCTGGAGCTCAAGACAGACTTTGAACACACTCTTAAGAGGTAAATGATTAATTTCTTAAAATTTCTTAAAATTTTACCTTTAAAAATGGTAACAAGTTTCATGCCAATCATGTCTTTTTCTCTTTTTAGTTTAACAGAAAATGCATGTGACCAGCTCTGTTCAGTTAAGGATGCTTACTTTCTCTTCACTAAGTAGGCCTAACAGAAATGTTGAAATAATGATCCATGATTCAATTATTTATTTATTTTACTTTATGCATAAACACCCAGTCATAAATAACATTAAAGTT
>NW_015554007.1:0-993 GCF_001515605.1 Sinocyclocheilus anshuiensis
CCACAAGATCCAACAGCCTTGATTTTATATGTAATGGTGCAGTATATTAAAATGGTTTTATGGAAAAAGAGCTTGATTGTATAAACACATTAATTACGTGTATTATTAATTACATCAGGGATTGGCAACTGGCGGCCCGTAGTGTCTTTTAGTACGGTACGCTGGATCATATTAGACTCGGATGATCAATTTTAAAACACTTGAAAAGCAAGTCACATAAAGATTGCTTTCAGTTTATGATGTTAATACTATCTCCAACCAGGAGAGGTCGCTAGTTCTAGCCGCTCCCCTATTAATTTCAGCGTAGTAGGATGTGCACTCTAATGTAAACATTCATTAACATTAGCAAATAATAAATGAAAAACTGACCATGAAAATAGTATTTTCAAGTCAAGATGGTAAACAGATTATCTTTTTACCAAGTTCAAGGGGATACCCATATGTTTGGATTTGCTTTTTCAACAAGCCCGTCTGCTATTTTTGCTACATATTTTTAAATGTGAATCAGTGGATCTACAAGAAGCTAATGCATTATAAAAATCTAAACAATTAAGACACTAAGATATATGTAATTTAATATAATAATTGATGATAATTGTTTAAATTAATATAATACTTGATACTTTTGACTCATTCCTTTTCTTAAAAACTGTTTAAAGACTGAAATGTGAAGTCTAGGGGTCTTTAAAGATTTGATTTTAAAAATCCTGCAGATACCTGGTTATACTATGGTACCATTTGGAGTAAATATTTTTTGACTAAGCCCTTTTTAACTGTCCTCTTAGGTTGTTTTGATAATGTTCTGTAGGCCACTAATAAAAAGTAAGACCTCTGTCTCTACATTTGTTTGTTGCAAATTTACAGACAATGCAATTGAGATGTTTACATTGGCTTGTTGGGGTAATATTTCCACTGACAACAAAGTTTTCCTTCTGAATTAACATAACCGCACAAGTTTTATACTTAATAAAATCTTTAAAAACAAATTACATT
>NW_015554008.1:0-820 GCF_001515605.1 Sinocyclocheilus anshuiensis
ACCGCAGTAGAGACAGAGTCGATTCCGCATTCTTCTCTCTCGTTCTGCATCGGTAAGGCGAGTGAAACCAATCTGCATGGGTTCAGATTCAACAGGAGCGGTGGCCGCTGGAGGATACATGGGAAATGGATGAGAAGGACGTCGTGCCCGCATCAGGTTATCTATGCGGATGGAAAGCTCAATGAACTGTTCGAGGGACCTCCCCTCATCACGGCAGGCGAGTTCCGACTGTAGCTCGCCCGTGAGTCCCTTGCGATACAGTAATTTAAGCGGTTCATCCTCCCATCCCACCTGTGCCGCTAGAGTGCGGAATGAGAGGGCATAATCCGCAGCCGTGCTTCGTCCCTGTCGCAGAGCGAGTAACAGTTCACCCGGCTCCTTTCCGCCCGCTGAATGCTCGAATACCTCGCGGAATCGTCTCAGGAAACAATCAAATGATGGGAATGACAGCCGTCTCCCCTCCCAAGCAGCAGTGGCCCAGTCCAGCGCTCGTCCGGTTAACAGAGAGCAAACAAATGAAACCCGACTATCGTCGGTGGGGTAGAACTGCGGCTGTTGATCTACAAACATGGAGCATTGTAATAAAAAGCCCTTACATCTTTCCGGTGAGCCGTCAAACTTCTCGGGGAAAGCCAGACGTGGGCTGGTCAACGAGTGACTCGGACTGGGAACCGCTTGAGACGGAACGGATGGAGGAATGCTCGGCTCAGGCATGGTGACGCGAAGGGCTTGTAGCGTCCTCACCATCTCCTCCGTGAGCGAGGTGAGTCGCTGTAGCTGTTGCTGATGAGACGCTAACATGGAGGCCTGGGCAGAAACC
>NW_015554009.1:0-262 GCF_001515605.1 Sinocyclocheilus anshuiensis
AACCAAATATGGGCATGTCACACACGAGGGAAAACTAGGTCATGGCAGGCACACAGGGAGAAAAACACAACACAGACAGTCCATATTTCTGACAACGTCATGGTTGACGCTAACCCTGAATGTTTTTAGTAAAGCTCTGACTGATTTATCAGCTTGTCTTTTTCATGCCTCATCAATTTTGTCACAAATCATCCAGATCCCTACTACTGATCTGTAAATCAGATATAGTGTATATAATTAAATAAAGTCAGATGAAGTAACA
>NW_015554009.1:323-673 GCF_001515605.1 Sinocyclocheilus anshuiensis
TTCTTTTTTTTTTTTTTTTGATAAAAGGTTATAAAATCTGGTAAATATCGGTAAACTCTGCCCCAAAGTGAAGCTTGTTTAAATTGTGGCACAGTGTTTTATTTAGGTCAATGTTCATGAAGTCATATTTTAAAGAATATATTAACATAAACACATATACATATAGGAATCATATCACACATTAATTTGGATTAGTTTTATGGTGCCTTTATGACCTTTTTGCATCTTCTAAATGATGAAAGAGTTTTCATTTTTGAGTGAACTGTCCCTTTAAGAGTGGTAAAATAGAAAAATTCTCCAGACACTGCATCTGGACGGACCAAAGTCAACAGCCTCTTCCTAATTGCTTC
>NW_015554010.1:0-276 GCF_001515605.1 Sinocyclocheilus anshuiensis
TAAATATTTTAAAAATATATACTGTATGTGTATTTATATATACATAATAAATATTCACAGTACACACAAATATTCTGTAAACAAAAACTTTTATTTTGGATGAGATTAATCATTTGACAGTACTAATATATATGTATATATATTAGAGCCCGACCGATATATCTTTTTGCCGATATTATTGGCTGATATGAGCCTGTCGCAGATGTATCGGCGAATATGCCGCCGATATGAAATTTTTTTTACAGAACATATAACGCAGATTAAATGCTTCTGAAT
>NW_015554010.1:658-850 GCF_001515605.1 Sinocyclocheilus anshuiensis
CCTGCGCCGTTGCCCAGAACTCATGCTTATCACATCGCACGGTGCGACAAAATACAATATAATTTCTATTGTATTTTGTCACGCCACGCCGCTCGCATCCGGTGTAGAATAGAACCCATTATAATCAGTGATGTTGTCTAACACTGCATGCAGTAAACTGATGCCTCGTTCTATTTATGACGTGCTGACACA
>NW_015554011.1:0-541 GCF_001515605.1 Sinocyclocheilus anshuiensis
CATACATACATACATACATATATATATATATATATACACACACACGCACACGCACACACATATATATATATATGTATGTGTGTGTGTGTTTGTGCGTATGCATGTATATACATATATATATACATGCAAACATGCATACATATATGCATGTATGTATGGTGTTCGAGTTTAATGTATTGAAATTGGTTCCAGGACAGTCTAAAAACAATTTAAAGTTCAGTACTCTATATGAAAAAACATCAGATTAATGATCTGAAAAATATACAGTTGGTGTGATATCTTTATCTTAAATGGTGTTCAAGTTTCATGGATATAAAAACAGGTTCAGTACTGTCAAAAATAATAATAATCTGAAAAACGAATCTTGTGCATTAAAGTGAGTAATATTCTGAATATTTTACAGTTGGTTTGATACCTTTATCTCAGACTGTGTCAGAGTTTAATTAATTTAAGTGGGCACAGTATATAAAACATGACAAATATGGTTGAGAGTTTCATTAAATTAAGTTGGTACAGTATATAAAACATATGAAAAATATGG
>NW_015554012.1:0-704 GCF_001515605.1 Sinocyclocheilus anshuiensis
GTGAGTATAAGAGACGTTTATATATGTCAGCGGATATTTGCATTAAGTGCAAATAGCCATAGATGCTATTTACACTAAGTGAAAATACCATTATTTTCTTAGCGATATATTTTATTTACACTAAGCAAAAATAGCATTTTTTTTCTTTTCAATAAGTGTAAATAGTACTTAGATGATATTTATCCTACTTAGTGCAAATACTGATGTATAACGTATTGAATGTAAATTATAATTTTTATTAAAATTATTAAATGGATGCCGATTTGGGAAAATATTTATATAAAGCCCTACACCTAACCCTATAACCTTACCGGATCACCCGTAAGGCACGTTATTATTTCCTTCATTTTTATTGAAAATAAATGCCTTTCCGATGTGATAATGCCTTTTAGATCTGATATGTGATGTGACAAGGGAGAAGAAAGATTTCGGCAAAAGCAGCTTTCAACTTGGGTCAATCATATCAAAATGTACCACTATGTACTTTACTCCCTATGCCACTGTTGCTGTTGTTTGATAGGTGTCTTTTATAATGTTGTCTAGCCCAACCACACTTGGTAGGCGGAGTTAGTATAAATAGCCTCTCCCAACAAACCTCTCCCAATAATTCTTATAAAAAAGAATCACCCTCCTTTAAAATAATCATATTTGTTGCTTTGCAGCCTGAAATGAAGACAGAGACAGTTTTTGTTTTATCAGCTGTG
>NW_015554013.1:0-269 GCF_001515605.1 Sinocyclocheilus anshuiensis
CTGGTTAAGATAGTGATATAACATTTACTGAGTTTGTTTCTGAACAGAAAGTCAACTGGGGCCGCTTATTTTGAGTAGTCCGAATATAACGGATTACGACAGTTTCAGCACTGAAGGGTCTTGAAAGGACAAACTGAGAATTCAGATATTTGACATTTGCATCATACTTTCCCTGTTCTGATACGTAATAGCCTAAACACGGCTACACATGCCAGGAGACCCCATCAGTCTTGCAGCTGGAATTGTCATTGAGATAGATGGGCGGAAGA
>NW_015554013.1:355-724 GCF_001515605.1 Sinocyclocheilus anshuiensis
CAATGAATAGCTGTTTTATTAGAACATTTTTGTTGAAGAGTTTTTTTTTCTGTCGCTGTTACATTCCATTTGTTACGTTTGTTTAACCTAAATAAGTTTAGTTTTACCTTTACATGATGTTTGATTTTTCTGTTTCAACACTGAGAATTCTGTATTTAACATCATGTGAATAATCTATCTGTCAGATCATAAGTATATAAATTGTACTGCAGTGTGCTCTTTGAAGTGTACTTTGAAGCCCTTTAAGTGTTGGTTTACAAGCACTAGCTCTATATTTTAAAATTTGTTCTGGACAAGAGACTCGGATGTGACATTGATGCTTAGTGCCCAGTGATGTGCAACAATTGAACTGGAGGTTTCTGTGAAATG
>NW_015554014.1:0-1019 GCF_001515605.1 Sinocyclocheilus anshuiensis
GGGTCTGAATACTTTCCGTACCCACTGTATATATATATAGTGTAGATCGATGGGAAACAAAACAACAGCATTCCTGGTCTAGAAAATTTCCTTTGTATGGGAAACTGACAAAATTATTGAAAACAATACAATATTTAATCTGCAATATTTTAACCATCCATCTTTTCTGGCCTAATGAAATCACTGGACCTCACGTATCATGGTATCGGAGAGCGATGTCAGTCCAATGAAACATAACACTGCTGCTCAATCACCACAACACAAGGTTATAATGACCCTAATCGTTATCGCTCTAATGAGGTCCTATCAAAATCAATCATCATTTCTAAGCTTGTTTTCATGGCATGTTTATGAACACAATTAAATCAAAGCATTTAATTTGAATAACAAATCATATCTACCCATATACTCAAACAGGTTATGCTCAGATAGCTTATTGATATTCATTGTGTTATACAGCTACATGTGTGGATAAAATATAAGGGTTGGACAGCTCTCCAGGCAAAGGGAATGGTGGTTTGAGAGTATAGCAGACAAACAGAACCATCAATACAACAGCTGTCTGCTCTGGGCTAATGCAAATCCTCCCAGCTTCAGACACTGAAATACATTGATAGCAAAGCCCCATTACACAAAATATTACACTTAATGACTGCTACAACACTATCGTCATGGGCACATCTGAGCACCACAAGATATGATTAAGTGTGGTATTACTTACACCTGTCGTTCGGTCATGTGGTTTTGCTTCAGGAACCAAATTTTATATAGCATCAAGTGGCAACCAACACACCAAATTAAAAAAAAATATATATATTTTTAATTTTGTTTTTTCAAATTAAAAAAAGGTGAAAAAAGAAAACATTTTAGATCAAAAACTAAAAACAACTGATTGAAATGAAATAAATACTAAATATATAAGAACAAATACTATAATAGTATATAAATAATAATAGCCAATAATTTGGCAAATAATTATTTTTATGTTATGGTCAGTAAAAATTATGAATTATATATTA
>NW_015554015.1:0-797 GCF_001515605.1 Sinocyclocheilus anshuiensis
TTACGGTAAAATTACGGCAACCACAGCTGCCGGTTTTTTACCGTACATTTTTTTTACAGTGTAACTTTGGCAACCCAACGACTGAAAATATGTAACTTTGCACATCCCTTGTAAGGGCATCATAGCAAAGAATGCCTTTTCGCTTCATGTCTATTATAGGGTGAAAAGCCGTTTTCATATCACTGGCACTGACTACTGAAAAACTTCTTGTTTACCTCATTCTTTGCTGATTATTGTAGGGTATCAGACCGAATCAGACAATCTAAGATTTGGTCAAAACATGGTTGAAACATGAGGAGCCAAATTCCACAGAGACCCAAGACACAGGATGTTCGTAAATCAGATCTTGGCCCCACAAGCCTGAACCAACTAGCAGCTTTGAGTAGCTCACAGAATTTAAACAAAAGAACACTTATTGGCAATTCCTAGGAGATTGTCCATTTTGGGGCAAGTAAACAAGATTAATGGTCAAAGAGATGCGCATGACCATCACGTGATAGTAACCACGATCACGAGCTCTTTGGAATTGACTTCCCCCACCTCGACGACAGAGAACAGACTGAAATTCCTTATGAGAGACCTCTTAACCTCTGGTTTTCATACATTCACAGAACATGTCCTTATGTTCAGAGAATGGCACAGAAACTGCATTTCCATGTAAATATGCATCTAAATGACACTGAAAGGACTTGAGCAACTAATCATTTCAATGCATAACTCCATATCATGTATGTCATGTATGTATAAGACTCTCAGGTCTTAATCATTTATTGTGTATGTATTTTGAATAACTATTG
>NW_015554016.1:0-423 GCF_001515605.1 Sinocyclocheilus anshuiensis
GGCTGATTTGCCAAAAATCAGTTGATAGCGTCCTATCATTCTTGCTGATATGATATATATCTGTCGACCACTAATATAACTAGTTCTTTTTTCCCCCCCCTTTTTTCTTAGATCCCCCATTTACTGCACTGTTAGTAATATTTAATGCAGAGAAATTGATCAATTTATGATAAAAACACTTATGATCCTTTATCAGTGTCTTTATTTTAGCTGTTTATATGGTTGTTATTGTGGGTAATTAAATTCATTGTGTCATGGATTCCGACTAAATTCAGAGCAGGATTAATCTATTCAAACATGTAACAACAATAAAAAAAGTCATTTGACTTTAGCCTGAAAGTGGTCATATGACGTTGCTAAAAAGAACATTATTTTGTGTATTTGGTGTAATGCAATGTGTTTATGCGGTTTAAGGTTAAAAAA
>NW_015554016.1:512-603 GCF_001515605.1 Sinocyclocheilus anshuiensis
CTATGCCCCGCCTTTCTGAAACGAGTCCGTGTCGATTAGCCCATCGGTCTGAAAAAGCGAGGTATACACTGATTGGCCATTTATCCAGTGC
>NW_015554017.1:0-348 GCF_001515605.1 Sinocyclocheilus anshuiensis
TATAAAAGAAAGAAAAAATAAATTATATTTTGCCTAATGAAAATGATGCAGATATTAGATCCTTCAGGATTTTTTTGTTATTTTTTTTTCCTGATTATAATTAAGCATGAAGATCTTAAGCATTAAGATTTTTACTGATTGACAATACTTTTTTTTTTTATTTAGGGGAAAATATATACAGTTCCTCATTTGATTCACAGTGCTGTAATAGTTATCTGACATTTTAATATCAAATCAGTTCCCTTTCATGGGAACTTCGAACTGCGTCCTCTAAGGGTCGCTATGGGGAACGCCTCGTCGTGACCCGTGTCTGAAGCATACATTGAAAAAACACCAACAACACGTTGG
>NW_015554017.1:535-661 GCF_001515605.1 Sinocyclocheilus anshuiensis
TCTGGTAAGAGCGATCTCTATTCATATCATTATGGCGAGCACTAGCAAAGCGTAAAGCGTTTAGTGTGCATCCGTGGTGTTGTTGTTTAACATCTGATGGCACACACGATCTATGCGTTATTTGTT
>NW_015554018.1:0-379 GCF_001515605.1 Sinocyclocheilus anshuiensis
AATAAATAAATAATACACTACATTACCATTCCATTACCTAAAAGTGACATTTTATTGCTTTTTTGTTTTTTATTAATAATGGAATGTCCCATTAAATTTTATTAAAACCAAGAAAATCAGACAAACAAACAAAGGTTTTATGGCTAATTTGTGAATTATGGGTTTATATTTTTCTCTAGGGAAGAACTAATGCAATTACAAACATCTGTAAGACAGTTTAATCTTACAAATGCATTAGTGACACAGAAAACAGTAGTGCTGTGTTCAAAATATCGATACGACGATGTATCGTCACAGAGATTTGACGATCCGAGTATCGATACAGCTGTCCCTGTATCGATATTGTGGCACGTGTGCAGCAGTGGACCGCGCTTAATTT
>NW_015554018.1:452-693 GCF_001515605.1 Sinocyclocheilus anshuiensis
CTAAAAAAGAATGAATAGAGCATATATAGGCTACAACAAGGTTTAATCTGGCCGTAGAGGAACACAACTGGGTTGCCTGATATAAAGAGACGTAATCCCCAAAACAGAGCTTTACACTTGCGCAGTACGGAAATATCTGCTAAATGTGCTACTTATCTTTGTCAACCTGGCAACCCTGGCAACCCGAGCTCTCTCACCACTGTGGATAAACGCGCTTGCTTTCTGAAAACAGCGGTTAGCT
>NW_015554019.1:0-843 GCF_001515605.1 Sinocyclocheilus anshuiensis
TTGAATGAGTACTTGTAGTATGCTTTCAAATATATATATTTTTTTAAAACTGTACTTGCAGGAAATACAATGTTAATAAAATAAAAAGTTGTTTAAGTGTACTTAAGAAGAGTTCACTTTCATGACTGTTTCTTAACACACAAGAACACTTTTAAGTGTAGTTTATAATGTCAAATTAAAGACGTTTTTCTTTAAAGCACATTTTAAATCATGTTTTAATAATCTTTTGATCTGCTTGAAAGAAGTACACTTAACATACTAAATAGTGCTGGGCGGTACGACCAAAAATTTATATCACGGTATTTTTCAAAATTATACCGGTTTCACGGTACATGACGGTATTATTTTTTTCATGTATGACCGGGTGTTAACCATATTTTCTACTGATTGAGAGTAAATACTGCAGTATATTGACTTAGAATGCCCTATTTTACTGTCATGATGAGTGAATATTGTCAAAAAATACCACACTAAATAGTGACTAAACACGACCCCTTTTAATACATGTTAACCAGGAGTCACTCTCATTCATAATCGCGGCATCGTCTGAAAATCAACATGCATCTACACTAAAGAGCGGCTATGCAGTTGTTTTGGCTATATTATTTTTTTGTCTCATGCAGTGCACTGCCTGCGTCTGAGTAACAAACTAAAAAAAACAACAAACAAAAAAGTGCATGTGATATTAACAGACGAACTACGCTCATATTTATAATTCCAAACAATCAGTAAGCGACAGGTGCTATTTATAATTCCAAACAGGTGCTTGGAAACGCTGTTTTGTACTCATTTATTGACGAGTCGGCTGCGGTACGGCCAACTGAATGCACTGCTTCTCTGCCG
>NW_015554020.1:0-699 GCF_001515605.1 Sinocyclocheilus anshuiensis
ATTATTAATATTATTATTTTAAATAAAAATGTATTTGTGCTGTTAAAACTAATATCATAGCTAACATTCCCAAATACTCCTAAATTATCGCAACTAAATCACAATTTGATAATTTGACAAAATCTTGTTGACAAGAAAAATCTTGTTCCACACATCTACTTAATTAATTAATTTTTGACAACCTTAATGACCTTAATGACATTTAATAACTTTTCCATTTAATAATTCGATGACACTTTAGATTAGGGAGCACTGTTCACTATTAACTAGTTGCTTATTAGCATGCATTTTACTAGCATATTAGCTGTTTATTAGAACTTATAAAGCACATATTAATGCATTATTCTGCATGACCGTATTTTAGATACCTTAATCTACCTCATACCTAAACTTAACAACTACCTCACTAACTATTAACAAATTAGGAGTTTGTTCAGGGAAAACTCTTAGTTAATAGTGAATATGTGTTCCCTATTCTAAAGTGTTACCGTTTTTATTGAGGCAAACGACGTAGTTGACAGTCAGTTAATAGTGAGAATTGGTCCCCAAACTAAAGTGTGACCAATAATTCATATAATATTTTTTCCTAATTTTCTGATTTTACTGTTGTTTGTATTGTCATGTTGCAGTATTCAGTATTTTAAAAAATATTAATATTTTTGGTATTTTATATGCTCTGTTGGTGGTTGGTGGGGTAGC
>NW_015554021.1:0-1042 GCF_001515605.1 Sinocyclocheilus anshuiensis
TGAACAAAGAGATCGCTCCCAAACTGATTGAGAAGGTGAGATCATGTACAGATCATAAAGTGACTTTTGTATTATTATTTATATAATAATAATCAAAAACTACTACTACTACTACTACTACTACTACTACTACTACTACTAATAATAATAATTATTATTATTATTATTATTATTATTATTATTATTATTATTATTATTATTATTATTATTATTATTATTATTATTATTATTATTATTATTATTATTATTATTATTATTATTATTATTATTATTATTATTATTATTATTATTATTATTATTATTATTAAATAAAAATCTCAGATGTAGTATCTGTTTATCATTGTCATTTTTGCATCACATTTTTCTCATATTGATGACTGTCAATATCAAAATGCTTGCCCACTAAATACTTGCAACCCTAATAAGCTTTTTAACTGAATTGTTGTTTAATAATTTAATTTCTCTTTAACATATGCAAGATTTTATTATTAATTAAACTACTGAAATCCCCCATAAACCTGGTAAACCGTTTTAATGTATTTGACTCATCTCCCCATCTTTGTGTCTGTAAACAGAAGTTCAGCGTCGTCGATCAGGAGAAGATTGACAAGTTCATGCTGGAGCTCGATGGAACTGAGAACAAATGTAAGTAAAAAGCGCACCTCTTTATAAAATAACTTCCTGTAGCTCAAACAGTAGATCATGATGGGTGCAGTGTGAAAGTCACCTAATATAAATGTTTATATATTGATTGACATAATGTAAATGCAAGTTGCTTTGGATAAAGTGTCTGTCAAATGCATAAATGTATAGATAAAGGCTACAGATGAACACTTGAAGAAAACGTTTCTGCAGATTTGGAATAAGAAACACAGTATTTCTGAATCGTATCTGCTTGTTTCCCGTCACGCAGCCAAGTTTGGTGCTAATGCGATCCTGGGTGTGAGTCTGGCTGTGTGCAAGGCGGGCGCCGCTGAGAAGGGCGTTCCTCTGTACCGCCACATCGCCGACCTCGCCGGAAACAAAGACGTGATCCTGCCGG
>NW_015554022.1:0-635 GCF_001515605.1 Sinocyclocheilus anshuiensis
ATCAATGGAAAGCTTATTTATTCAGCTTTGACCCTTATGGCTGGTCCAGGGTCACGAATGGTAATATGCTTCTTTAAATTAACTACTTGAATCCAGGAATTCTTTTGCATCAGATAGTTGACTCGAGGCTCTTCAAGTTTTTTTTTTTTCAGGTGTCTGGCATGGATGAGTCCTTATACAATAAGTATTCGCTTTTTATTTCTCCTCTTTCCTACTACTTGGTTCACTTCTGTTTCAGTTTTTTTATAACCATTTCTTACTATGTGTCAGTAAGTTGTTATTATTTTAGCATGTGTGTTTGGCTCAGTGTTATTTTTTTAGGATTACTGATAAACTAATGTAGTTTGATTTGTATTAGTTATTTTAGTTTTAGTTACAGTTGTAGTAATGTTGTCATTTTATTAGTTTATTATGTCTATATAGGTTTTTTATTAAGTTTTAGTTTTATTTAATTTTAGTTATTTCAGTACTTCAACATACAAAATGGAAATAATATATATATATATATATTGAATGTATTTATATATATATATATATATATATATATATTATTGAATGTATTTATATATATGTACATGTATATGTAGGTATGTGTGGCTGTACATACACGTATGTAGTTGTTTTTTGGTGTTTGG
>NW_015554023.1:0-760 GCF_001515605.1 Sinocyclocheilus anshuiensis
ATTATTTATATACTAAAATAGTATTCAACATTTTGAATTAGATTTAATTTCCAGTTTTCATTTTAATTTGTCATTTTTTATGTGCTTGTCATTTTTATTCGTTTTTATTTCTTTGCAGTTTTAGTGATTTAATAATTTTATTTCAATTAGTTGCCAAGGTGACATTTCTAATTTAATTTTTTTCATCTAAAATTCATTTTATTTAATTTATGCTGTAATTCAGTTCATAAGAATGATGAGAGTAGTTTCAGTTAACAACAACAACACTAATGGACAAAAACCACTGTAATGGACATAAACCAGTATAAATATTATAGTTTCCGTTTTAAATTTTAGCAACTGTTATGTGCTACATTTTTTCAGTTTTATTAATTTAAACATTTTCAGCTAGATGCCGTGGCAATTTCTCGAATTTTCATTTAAATATTTAATCTAAGATTCATATTTTATTTCATTTATGTTTTAATTCAATATGTTTTCTTCAATTCATGAGAATAGTTTTAGGTAACAACAACAACAATATTGTAATAGACAAAATACCATTAACCCCAAAAATATAATTAATGTATTAGTATTATACTTTCCATTTTAATTTGAATTAAAATTTAATTTTGTTAAAAATAATTTTAATCAGTTTTTTTTTTTTATATTTCAGTTTTGGTAATTTAAACATTTAATTAGTGAGGTGCCAATATTTGACGTTTTTGTTTGCGGTTTTTTTTTTAACATTATATTTCAACTTAATTTCAATTAATATATT
>NW_015554024.1:0-1095 GCF_001515605.1 Sinocyclocheilus anshuiensis
TTTTGCCTATGCATGTTCATTCATGTCTTTTTATTTATTTTTTTTTTAATTGAGTCCCGATGTCCTCTAGCAAGGACATAGCATAACTTATGAATGAAATATCATTTTTTCATTTTTTATTTTTTTACATTTTTGTTATGCTCTAAACAATGTAAAGACATGAAAAAAAACAATTTTTCCTAAAAATCTTTTCTCGGGTCTTAAGAGGGTATGTTGTATGAATGTCATAATGTCAATTTACTGTAAGACTGTATGATCTATATTCTTGCTCGCTTTCACTGGGTAAAGGGTTTTTGTAGAGAGCTGATGTGTTTCCTGTCACTGTGGGCCTCAGAGCACAGTAGTACAGAGCAGAGTCTGATACAGCAGCAGAGAAGATCACCAGATCCACACGTTTGATTTCTTTTGTAGCTTTTGAAAACAGACGAAGATCAGGCTCAGATTTACTTGAATATTCATTGACAAGAAGTAGGAACTCTGGTTTTGCTCCGAGATACTGTCGATACCACTGGAGAGAGTCAACAGTGCCAGTGGTACTGTAATTACAAGAGACGATACCAGTATAGATAATCTGCAGAGGAATAACTACAGGATAATGTAACATTTGAACCCTCCTCAGCAAAATGCTCTGTTTCGTCTGGTGTGATGTTTCCAGAGACAGCAGCTGAAAAAGAAGAGGTACATGTTTAATGACATCTGTTTTAATTAATCTAATCTTTAACAATATCGATAATACATATATAAATATACATACATGCCAGACTGCAGAAGAGAAAAAGTGAAAAGACATCCATTGTGCAGTGCACTGTGTTCACTGGATGACTGAATCGTTTCTACTTCATTCTGATTTGATTAGATTGTTTCAGATCTGTGTAGACCCTCCTCTCTATTTACATTTCACTCATGGAGAACAAGAAAGATACAATCAGTTACAATCACTAATGTTCTCTCCTGATTTTCATGCACTATGGATGGGTGTAACATGTTGTACTACAACAGAAAATTTATTTATGATGATTAGGGTAATTTTTATTATGATGATGATATTTTATATTTTATAAAGAGCACAGTTTTGTTGATTGTATCATAGCAGCT
>NW_015554025.1:0-352 GCF_001515605.1 Sinocyclocheilus anshuiensis
GAAAGGAAAAATTGAAATCGCATCATATGACCCCTTTAAGAGATAATCACCATAGTACTACAATGAAGCGCTTTACTGCAGCGCAACCAAATGCATCTTATACGAGAAATAATATATACACAATATAAACCGGCTGACATGTTTTGAAATCACTTGTACCCCACCTGATCGAAAAAAACCAAGTCTTTCACTCTGCCTGTGTCAGTTTGAGTCTTGTTCAAGTTTTAAATCCCTGCCACCAATATGCTCCTCTGTCGGTCACGGATTATGGAAAGTGAAACTTAACTTAAATCTATAGGGGTGGTTGGATTTATTCACGCACGTTAAAATATTTATTTGAAGCTTCTTTCTT
>NW_015554025.1:364-719 GCF_001515605.1 Sinocyclocheilus anshuiensis
GCACGTTAAAATATTTATTTAAAGCTTCTTTCTTTTCAGATTCTTATTTACAGCATTATCATAATAGGCTGTATAGAAACTTATTGGGAGAAAACCAGTAGTTCTGTGAAATCAGACATTTGAGCAACCCCATATAGCCAAAACGGCATGATCATAACACCTCTGCGAATATTCGACTGTGAGATTGGTTGCCGAATTAGGCTCCTCCTATCGAAGCATCGAATCTTCGACTATTTGGGGTCACCCCTAATATATATATACAGTGCACAGCATAAATGAGTACACCCCCTCTGAATAAATATAAAAAAATTATTTTCTTAATGATCACTAATATAATTCATGGAAAGATGGCAAA
>NW_015554026.1:0-1082 GCF_001515605.1 Sinocyclocheilus anshuiensis
AGCTTAAATATGAGTTTTTAGAGGGCTTTTATTTTGGAATTATACGTCAGATAGTCCTGTCATTGTGTGGGTGACTCTCTGAGCAGGTGTACTATCACTCTGACGTGAAAGTGGCCGGTGGAAACTGGGAGTTTAATTTTTATACCTATCAGAATTGACAGACAAAAGTGTTTTGGGGGACTTTTATTTTGAAATTACACAGCCGATCAAGACATTTGTGGGCGTGACACTCTGGGGTGATGTACTATTATTCTGAATTGAAACTGGTCTGTGGAAACGAAGTTTTCTTTTTAGAGCTATCCAAATTCAAAGACAAAACTGGTCATATATGAGTTTTTGGAGGGCTTTTATTTTGCATTGCAGCATCAGATCGTCCTGAAACTGGCTGAGTGACACTCTGGGGTACTGGAAGTTTTTGGAGGGCTCTTATTTTGTAATGCAACATCAGATCATCCTGAAACTGGCTGAGTGACACCGTGAGGTAGTGCACTGTCAATCTGAATTGAAACTGCTCTGTGGAAACGGAGTTTCCAATTTAGAGCTATTAAAAATCACAGGCAGAGCAGGTAGAATGTGAGATTTTGGAGGGCTTTTATTATGTAATGCAAAATCAGATCGTGCTGAAACTGACTGAGTGACACTCTGGTGTACTGGACTGTCAATCTGAATTGAAATTGTTCTGTGGAGACAGGGAGTTTCCAGTTTAGAGCTATCCAAATTCAAAGGAAGAACAGGTCGAATGAGTTTTTGGAGGGCTTTTATTATGTAATGCAAAATCAGATCGTCCTGAAACTGGCTGAGTGACACCCTGGGATACTGGACTGTCAATCTGAATTGAAATTGTTCTGTGGAAACAGGGAGTTTTCTTTTTACAGCTATTCAAAATCAAAGAAAAAACTGGTCATATATGAGCTTTTGGAGGGCTTTTATTTTGTAACTCAACATCAGATCGTCCTGAAACTGGAGGAGGGACACCCTGGGGAACTGGACTGTTAATCTAAATTGAAATTAGTCTGTGGAAACAGGGAGTTTCCTTCTTAGAGCTATCCAGATGTACAGGCAGAACAGGTAGAATGAGTTTT
>NW_015554028.1:0-1224 GCF_001515605.1 Sinocyclocheilus anshuiensis
TACACTACTAAATATTACACTGAATAAAATTTGGCTTATGGTTTACTTTGACGTAATTGAAGAAACTGCTAGTAAATTTCACAAATAATTACAAAGAAAGTAGCAGTATTATAGTTCAATTTAACTGAAAATTAAACCAAAAAAAAAAAAAATCGTTACTTGAAATAAAATAAATGTTAACTAAACGCTTTTATTTCAGCTACATTTCTCATTTTAAATTAGTTTAAAGGCACAATATGTACGTTTTCGCCACTAAAGGGCGTGCATTCAAAACAAACAAAGAGACAAAGGCGTAGTTTGATGATGCCGTGACTGAGTGTGGAATCATAGGAGTTGTCGTCTTCATCCCCACAGCCGATGCAATCCGATGGGACTTGGGCAGAAATCATGTTCATGGATGAGCTAATGATTTATTAACGTAGTAGAATGAAGCAGGGTGAGGCTGAAAGCCGTCGAAGCGAAACGAGGCGCTGAACGAGCGCGACACACGGCTGGAAAGCAGCGGAGCTTTTATTATGCCACAGTCGAGCGCTTCCGCTGCTTCCGGTCGTGCGTATGTGGGGTAAAGCAGCGCTTTTTTATCATACTAGATACATTTAGTTCTGTTATAATGCTACTCTGTGCGGCCATCACCGGTCTATTAAAACACACAACATATTAAAGCGTCTTTGGTGTTTCCATGTTTTCTACAAAACAAAACCGGAAATCGAGGGGTTATGACGTCATTGGCAGGCAACACAATGACACTATAGACACGCTCCGTGTCGCTAGTTAAAATTGCTTATTTCTCTGGATTTAAACATTCTTCGAAACATTTGGGATAATGTAAGTACACAAGTCAGCAAAATATATAACACTGTTCTAGTGGTTTTTGGATATTTTAATTAAAAAATCGTACATATTGTGCCTTTAACTTGATGTACTTAAAAACTATAACTAAATTACTTAAAATATACTGTAACTAAAATTTAAATATAAACATTAAAACTGATTGAAAATATTAAACTATAATAGTAGCTCAATGACACTGAAGTAACACTGCAACACATTTAATTAAAAGTCAAATTCTGAAGTTGAAAGACTAAAACAGTATTTTCTTGTAAAATGTATTTTAAAATGTATATTTTACAATGTAGTGCTTATTAATAAACTTTTATCTCCTATTATTTTCTTTTAATTAAAAAAAATATATATATATATATACACACACACACACACACACAC
>NW_015554028.1:1452-2505 GCF_001515605.1 Sinocyclocheilus anshuiensis
TAAGTACAGAGAGGCGTATTTGGTCTTATTATTTTGTGCATGTTTAAAAATGTATATTTCCAAACATGTACATTTAAAAAACTATTTAGAAATCTGTCAAAATGAGAAATCTGTGTTACTGTGGGTGAAGCGTCTCTCGCAGCTGTTCTCCACAGACATAATCTGACACCGGGAGCCACTGATCATCATTCATCCTCATAAACTCCCTCCTCCTCTCTAATTCCTCCATCCGCTCCTCTGGATCTCTCAAAGCCTCAGATTCATCAGATATGTGTCGCAGCAGCTCTACATTCATCCTGACCTTCACACGCTGAGAAACCTGGAGAAATCTGAGAGTCAGGCTGAATCTGAATTATACTGCACCTACAACACAAACACTGACTGTAACAAGTACAATATTATATGCATAAATATATATTTAGTCAGAATTAACCCAAATAATTCAAAAACAGAAGTGCAGTCAGTAGATTCTGGAATATAATGCCCGAAACATCAGTCTATCAATATGTTTAGTATATTAGAAAGATGGACTAAAGTAAGAGTGAACTAGTCACAGAAAGGCAGACTAATCAGTCAGTATTTGGCCGTTTTAAGATTATTATGGCCAGTTTAAGCAGTGTATTAAGTTTTGAAGCAAAACTGATGGGAGAGTCGAACTTCACAAAGAAACAATGTGTTAATAAACCTTCTGAAAATGTTATTCAGCCAACTCAATATTATGAAGGACTAAATATTACACTGACAAAAAAAATGGTTTTACTTTAAAACAATTTTCAAAAATGTTCACTACTTTCACAAAGTAAATTTCACAAATAATTACATCGAAATTGAAAGTAACAGTGAATTAAATGTGAAGTTTTAAGTTTCTCCTTGTGTCACTGTGGATTGTGTGATTTTCGGTCTTCATACTGTATCTTTTATGAATTTTAACCAAAATATTGTACAAAAGAAGCCTCATTTAAGTTTCAGCAAATTTGTGATCATTCAAGTGGATCACAAACACATATATGCATAAAGTGAGGTACAAATGTCTGAAAGATATTTATTTTCATT
>NW_015554029.1:0-1985 GCF_001515605.1 Sinocyclocheilus anshuiensis
TCATTGTACAATGTTTGTACAGCGAAATTCAAAGTGCAACTGAAAAAATGAGCATGAAGTGATTAAACAATACATCACACCAACAATAGATAAATAAATAAATAACAAAAGTATAAACTGTAGAATATATTGCATCGCCCGGTAATAACAGTCCGATGTAGGGACCCTTAAAGCTTCTCTGTTGTTAATAAGTGCTTCTCATTACAAGTTTGTCAAGATGTTCGGCGCATGTAAGTGTTTGTTAAATCAACTCACAGAGTTCATGTGGATCATTTACTGTGAGATGCTGAGATGCTGAAAACACCGGATCATGAGCTGCTCACGTGTAAATGAACACAGTGCTGCGCTTCACTCTGAAACACACAGCGCATAGATTTATTTCATTAAAATTGCAGCCCTTGCACTAAGCCATATCAGGATTTCGGTTTGACTTCGATGACTCGTGCAGCTCTAGTTTAAGCTGTTGCTGATGCTGCAGGCTGGATCTTCTCATTGAGTTGATGAAGCACAGATTCTGTCCTCCACACGGCTAATTTCTGCTCCTCCGGCCCCGCTGCGTTCCCAGACTGCTAATGGAGACCCTGCCACACCGGGACGTGGCTGAATCTTAAATAACGCTCCGGTTCACAGCTGAAGGAATGCTGTGTGCGAAGCCCTGAGGGATCCGGAGCTGCGGTGAGAATGTATTTATTGTGAGAGCTGAAATGCTTCTCATTGTGAGCGTGTGGAGAGAAAGGAGACGCACTTTGTTGCCTGGATTAATGAAATGCGCTCCTTTAGATTCAAATTTACATTTTCCAATTTAGCAGACGCTTTTATCCAAAGCAACTTACAAATGAGGAATACAAGAAGCAATTCATCTTAAGGAGGCAATAACATTAGCCCTAGATTGGAGTGGATATAATAATGCATTTTAAGCTGTACCTATCAAAATTTATTATTAGAATTACATCTTCATTTGCTTATGCGTTTAGCAGATGCTTTTTTCCAAAGTGACTTATAATCAAGGAAAGGAATTAATTGCAAAAGTGTGAACACTTTATTTTTGGATTCAGTCTTGACGCTCACATCACTGTGATTCCCGAATTATGATCGACTGAAGGCGTCACAAAGGAAATTGTAATTTTCTAATCATAAATCGCAGCCTCTCGTCTCCTCCTGTCTTTTCTCCGTGTGCAAGAAGTTCATTATTTATTCTGGGCTGAACTGGAGTCTGGCACGTTCTCTGCTTTCATTTGTTTGCTGTCAGCGTGTGGAATTAATTGAATAAATGTCGTCTTTCATCATGTTAAAGGCTCCCCGGTTATTTGCGGAACGGGCTCGTTGTTGCCACCATAAATCGTGCATTTTTCCTTTTGTGTTTGAGGGAAGAGCTTCAGCTTTCATTTTCAGCCTCATCTTGACATCTCCTCGTCTTTGATGATGAATATAATCTGATAGAAGTCTCATAATCCACTGCTATTCGCAAATGAATCCTTAACATACAGTAAGTGGGTCAGAGTCTGTGACGACTTTAAAAGTGCATGTTACTTTTTTGGCTTGAAAGAGCACACGCGAAAACTATACAGAGGCCTGAATTTAAGATTTATGTATTTGAATTGCATATAAAATGTCCATCCGTTTGTATTACACAGTTTTAACATAAATAAAGTAATAGACTTAATGTGATAAATGTATTCGTCAGTCATACAGAAATGAAATAGTTCGGATTTCTGCAAAAAAATAATGCTTATCGTGTATTTAAAACACATTTTACACTCAGTTTATTACTACTAAGAAATCTTACCCTTTCTATGACTGACAGATATGCATCATATTAAGTTTATTATTTCATGTTCAAACTGTGCAATCCAACTGTATGCCAATTAATGTATATAAATCTTACATTTCTGCCTAAATATCTATATGCATGGATGAATCTTTCGCAGTAAGCATGAAAGTAGTGCTGGGCGGTATGACCAAAAATGTATATCAAGGTATTTTTC
>NW_015554030.1:0-840 GCF_001515605.1 Sinocyclocheilus anshuiensis
CATCTACATAATATGGTTTCCTTGAAGCTCAATTAGTTATGGAAGCTTATTGTCACCATTGAATATAAAGAATAGAATTGTGACTTTTTATCTCACAATTCTGATGTTTTTTCTTGCAATTCCTAGTTTATATCTCACAATTCATTTTGAGATGTTAACTTGTAGTTTCAGAGAAGACAAGTTGAATTGTGAGATTTAAACTGGCAATTGCGGGAATAAGTCAGAATTATGAGACAAAAAGATGCAATTAACTTTTTATTTTTTTTATTCTGTATGTAGCAGTACTCTACACTGTAAAAAGTGCTACACCCACGAAGTAGGTTTTATATACTTTAAATAGTTGTAATCTAGTTTATTTTATTTGTTTTATACTTAAAAGTATATACTTCCTCTTTACTTAAAATATATCAGATTTTATATAACAATGTATTTTAAATAAAACTATTGCAATTTATTTGGGTAGTTATTTGTATGTGGTTGTTGTGTACAAGAAATGTTATAAAAGTGAGTTAACATACACAATTTATTTGAGCAGCTGTCGATGTGGCAGGTGTGTTCATCAAACGTAAATATTTTACAATTTTTATAAGTTGGCATTATCCATTTTTCACTGGCGGGGACTTTCCCAGGCAGATGCAGCATCTTCCTCGGCACTTCAACTGTTTGTTCGCTGCAGCGGATCTGAATTTCAGGGACTGATTAACACGGTAAGTTGAGCAAATTTAGCCGAATGATTGATGATGTAAAGTCACGCGAAATCGCTTACTCCACTAGGGAACTGAGGTTAGGAAATTTAATGATTGGCGATGTAAAGTCACGCGAAATCGCTTACTCCACTAG
>NW_015554031.1:0-688 GCF_001515605.1 Sinocyclocheilus anshuiensis
TTATTTTTATTTCAGTTTTAGTTTTAGTCATTATAATAATTCAGCTTATTTTATTTCAATTAGTTGACAAGGCAACATTTCTAATTTGCATTTAAGTTCTTTCTAACATTTTTTCATGTAATATTTAGATTTTTCATCTAATTCATATATTTCCGCTTTATTTCAAATTACCCATTCAGATAATATTTTTTAATCATTTTAGTTTTAGTTAATAACAACACTGCCTTATAATTTCTTGAGCAAACCATGTGCTCTCAAAAGGGGGCGCTGTTTCCCTCCAAACACTGGCAAATACATCTCTTTAAAATACCTGGAAACTTGATAACTGATATGTACGGTGGCCGAGAGAGCTCAAGGCGCTGCAACTTAAGAAAACACATGCAAATTGAAAAAACACCAGCAAATTAAGAAAACATCTTCATCAGTTTGACAACACACGCGCTGCAAATCCTCACAACACATGCAAACGAAGAAACGCGCTGCAACTCCTCACAGCACATGCAACTGAAGAAACGCGCTGCAAATAGCACGGACCACAACGGAAATGTTTCTAGGGGACCCAAAAAAGTGACGGACCCGGCTGGGATATGTTTTGTGCAGTGGCTATTGGTCAGTGGAGTTGTCCGTGAACTGAAAGGTCTTCAGTTTTTTTGTTTATTTTAACACCCTGATTTGCATGATTCCTTTG
>NW_015554032.1:0-660 GCF_001515605.1 Sinocyclocheilus anshuiensis
TGGGCTGGCGAACACAAACTAATCTGGGCCACACTTTAGCTGTTGGTATGGGCCAGATCTGCGCCAAAGGAAATTTGCTGACTGGGTAGGGGGCTTGTTTGTATCGGGAGGTGACTTCACTCACAGAAGACCGTGCCAAACGCTTTGATCCGTTGAGGTGATCCGTTGAGGTCATCTGTAAAGGTTCCGCTAAAGGCAGCTGCCAATCAGTTCTTGACTGTGTGATTGAACAGACAACCTTCTACATAATTCTGTCTTTTTTACTCCAAATGCAGCGATTATACCCGGCTAACAGCGGGAGCAACAACGGTATGCACAATAGGTCAATATTCACTATTACTAGTCCTGTGTTCAAAATATCGATACGACGATGTATCGTCACAGAGATTGGACTATACGAGTATCGATACAGCTGGCCCTGTATCGATATTGTGGCACGTGTGCAGCAGTGGACCACGCTTAATTTGTTTAAAATTTTACAACTTTTAAAATTGAGTAGAAAAGTGCAAGGTTTCTAAAAAAGAATGAATAGAGCATATATAGGCTAAAACCAGGTTTAATCTGGCCGCAGAGGAACACAACTGGGTTGCCTGATATAAAGAGACGAAACAGAGATTCACACTTGCGCAATACGGAAATATCTGCTAAATGTGCTACTTA
>NW_015554033.1:0-349 GCF_001515605.1 Sinocyclocheilus anshuiensis
ATTTTTATTGTGAGTTTTTGTAAATTTAATTTAATAATTACATTTTAATTTTTGTAAATAATTATATATTGTTTGTGTTTTTGAATTTTTAGAAATACATGTAATTCATGAAGATGCATTGTTTTTGTTCCTCTGAATTAAAATGAGACTTTTTTTGCTTCTGCAAAGGGCCAAAAATGGTCATGAAAAATACAATTAAGATTGTATGAAAAACTAACATCACCTCAAGTGAAAAGAAATGACAGAAAATACTAGGGCTGTCAAAAAATTTTTCGAATGTTTGTCGAATTTAAGGGGGTCATATGATGCGATTTCAAGTTTTCCTTTCTCTTTGGAGTGTTACAAGCTG
>NW_015554033.1:492-670 GCF_001515605.1 Sinocyclocheilus anshuiensis
GCCACGCCCCCCTAAAACGGCTCGTTCTAACACGCCCCCACATATCTACCTCACTATGTGGGAATATTTGCATAATTCCGCCCAAATGTGCACGCAAAGAAAGAAGGCGTGGTTTCAGTTTTCAGTAACGGTTTTGATGCAGCCATGTCAGGGAAACACTGTGTTTCAGTGCGAAAGC
>NW_015554034.1:0-2595 GCF_001515605.1 Sinocyclocheilus anshuiensis
GTATACAGTTGCCAAGAAACGGGGTGGGTCAACTTACCCCACTCTACACTACTTCCATTGAAGATGAGGCAGAAGCAGCCTCAGAGAGTGAGGGAGAGCCCATTCTTATAAAAAACATCTACGATAAAGACTGAAATTATTACAGAGTGTGCTGTCTTTTAATTGTATATTTGTAACAACTGGATCATTTGTATTAACAAGCACCCACCCCCCTAGTGCCCCTTTTTTGGTTTGGGCCACTGCCCGTCAAAATGTCTGTGCATGGCTCTGCAACAAAGTAAACGATTTAGCAACACCACAGACTAAACCATGCATTTTACATCCTGCAGGAATCTTATCATTTCATTTTTCATTTATCATTTCCAACAGGATTCCTGCAGGATTTTTTGTAAGGGTTGTAACATCGGAAAGGCACATTTTTGCCCCTTTAAGCACTCTATCAAACATAAACGACGTAAAAGAAACTGAAAGTGTTGCAGGCAAGCGCAGAATCTATTTAACGTCCAGCAGACGTAATGGGGATAGATAGATAGATAGATAGATAGATAGATAGATAGATAGATAGATAGATGTAATCATCTGGATAATGCAATTCAGAGGCACCCAAACATCCCAGGCAGATGTTCTTGCAAATCTCATAATTGAGAGAGCCTGCACAAACCTTAACATCTAGCGTTTCAGTACAAGCATTTTATGCAATATGTCAAACGTCTAACCTACGTGAACAGTTTAAAAGTAGGCCAGCCCTGCAGGAAACCCACAGACTCTTAAAGGATGTACTAGTGCCATGTGACGAGTTGTAAAGGCAAGAAAACATTCTGCACGCGCTTCGTTACTGGTGTTCACGACCCTTGTACTGTTCCAAGTACATTTTTAATTAATTGTTAGTTAATCCTTTTATAGATGCATTAAGCTTTTTCTTTTTTTTTTTACATATAAAGTTAATAACTTCAATATTAAGTTTTAATTTAGGCTGTTGTTTTACGATGATCCAAAATCGAAAGCATTCTTTCTAACGGAAGTTAGGCAGGTAAGTGAACCCAAGCACTCGGTCAATGATGCTTTTATGTCTTTCTGTAGAAAGATAATGTAACAAATATCAGCTATGATTAAATAGAATGTTTTAGTTCACTTAACACAATAGCCTACATTTATTCAAATAGTGAACTATTGTGGGCACATTTGAAATTAGTAGCCTACAATAAAGTGTGAGCATGAGGTAATGATTAAATGATTTATGCAAAAGGACTATGGTTCTTTGGCTCATGAGTAAATGTGAGTGTAATTTCATGTAAAACTGCAATACAGAAAGTTGTGTTTGTTACTCACCATTCATCAATATATTCACCTGCAGTGAATGCCCCTCTCAAAAACGTGCATTGCTGTTGTCCAGGTTGTGCTAACTTGTGTTGAGCTGTTTGGAATGGCTGTTCAGCTGCAGTAGGCCTACGTCAGAGGAGCGAGGAAAGGACTCTCTTTAAGAGTGAGTGAACAAAGGTAAGAGCGAGTCTGTTTTCAGATAATCATTTTAAACACTACTGGAGTTTCAAAACTGCAGCTCCTTTACTGTAAGGCAGATTATTCATTATAAAAGCTTTAGAATTTTGTTTCTCAAACTCACTGTCATCATTAATCAACATGCACAAATTTGTGGCAGCATCAGCAGAAAGCAGCTCAGTAAAATTAAGATTTTGTGTTGGTTTATAAGCAGTGGCGGTTCTAGCTTGTATGGTTCCCTGGGCAAACCACCCCTTCTCCCACCTCTAAATGAAATGAATTTTACATAAATTTAGCAAGACGAGTGATAGCTGCAGATACTGTAAGGGGTGAACTTATCTCCTGATGAAACCAAAACGTCAGGAACTCTCACAAACAGATGTCATGCAACAAAATAATACAACTAATCTGGAGAAGAGATCTCCAAAGACAGCAAACAACACCACCCCACTTGCTCATTTATGACCCCCTTCTCCCCCCGACCTCTCTGCCTCTCCCTCTCACTCTTTTCCCCCAAAAGGTTTCACTCAAAGTTCAGTAAGAATATGTATATACCACATATCATGTATCTTGTGAATCTGTTGTTTTCCACCTTCATGTTTAGTATCATTCTAAAGGTCAATGTGCGATTGGTAAAATGGTCTCAATTTCACAGTAGTCACTTTCTTTGTTTCTGGTCTGAGTATATAAGCGAAGTGACAAAACACTATGGCGGGATTCTGTAGTCAGAAAACCCCCACGCAGTGTGTGAGAGTCTCTGGAACTTTGCACGAGAACTCTCACTGCTGTGTGTGTCTCTCTGCTGTCAGGTATGCATTTTTTTTATTTTCAAATGTGTAATTGTGTTAAACACAGAACACACTTTATGGTTTGTGTACTACATGTGCACATAGACTAGTTAAGTTTATTCTAAAACACATGATTGCTTTTCTGTTAGTGTTCTTTGAAACACAAGCAAGCAACCGAAGCAAGGCTCAAATGAGACATTAGGTCCCCAATGAACGAATAATTGAAAGTATGGAATTTCCAGAATAATCAAATATCTAAATTAATAAACAATTAAAGGGGTCATATGATGCGATTTCAAGTTTTCCTTTC
>NW_015554035.1:0-2019 GCF_001515605.1 Sinocyclocheilus anshuiensis
ACTTACAGGAGAGCTGTAGTCCTGCTGAAGGTTTGATGATGTTCGCTGTTGTTCTCTCACAGTGACGCTCCACAGGACCTGATGACACATCAACAACACAACACCAGAACTTCAGATCATACTAGTGCACTGCAGTATACACTGCATACTTAATATTATCTGAGAACTGTACATTTGTGCCATATGGACAATAGTTTGACACAGTAATGTAGAAGCATGCATCTCCTGTAAGGTGCTTTGAAATGATGTGTATTGTGAAAAGCGCATTACAAATAAACGTGAATTGAATGCATAATATTTTACATGTGTTTAAACAGTAAATATACAGTAGAATGCGTCATTGTCGTCACATGATCTCATGCATAAATGTAAATATTAAATCTGCTAATGGGATATGGCTTGTTAAGCTGCAGTGTGTGTTTGAGCAGTGAAGACTCGTAACACACCTGTGTGTGTCTAACACTGACTGACCTCACTGCTATCGGAGGGACTCGTGCTGTAGATCAAGAGGAAGAGGAAGAAGAAGCAATAACTGACTGAGATTCAAGCGTCTGCTAAATAAGAAACATGAATATGTACGTTGGTTCAGAGCTCGGTTCTGCTCTGTAAATCAGATGTGATCTCGCAGGAGAGACTTTGAAATCTGATGCATGTGGTAGTTTATCCTTCAACAAAGCCGATGCTGATTTAAATGAAACGCACAGAGATCAGAGGAAGCTTGTGATCAGAGTCTGAGAGATTCACAGGGTCTCCTTCACTCTCATCCACAAGTCACTCACTTTCTGCATTTGCTCTGGGTTTTAATGTTTAATGACCGCTGTTTCATGTCGTGATGGAGGAAAAACACTGGACTCGTAGCTTGAGACTCCATCTGTACTGAGTGTTTCAGACACACATAATTGCAGATGTAATTTTATTTGAGAGATGTTCTAAATGTAAAACTCAATCTGGCCATTTGTGTTTGTTGCAAAGATCTTGTATTAAAAAGATAGATGGTTGAAATATCCAAACATCCACCTCAGGTGAATAGGGTAAAAATTTTACTAATAGATTTGACCATATTTCCCTAGTTAATTGACTTCATTAAGAATTGCAAACATTCTTTTTGTTTGTGAATTGTTATGTTTAAATATGCAAATGAGGCATTATCTCATTAAATATGCACTAATCTGCATTCATTTCCAGCACATAAATCTGGTCTCAGGTTCATAATTCTGGTCTGATTTTGTCCTCATATTAGAGTTAAAGGTTTCTCCAGAGGGGATTGTGGATTTCTCTTTTTATCATAAATCAGAAAATACTGTCAACAGACAGAAAACAAACACATTTTACCATGTTTTTAGGAGTAAAATGTTGTATAAATCAGTGTGAATGAAATATGAGCAAACCTTCAGAATATAGAGAGGAATAAAACTGTAACGTTTGCTGTTTGTAAGAGAAAAAACTCTTTAAAGATTGAAATCTACAGAAAGTGCAATAAAAGCAACTCTTTGGATGTTTTCGGTCCACTAGACTGAGAGAAGAGACGTGATATGGAGCAAAACAGACCGAAACCTTTGAGCTGAGCAGTGCAGGAATCACACAATGGTTTCACCTGTAGTGTCTGATGTCATTAACCTCAAAAACTCTGACAGATCCAGCTACTACTTTTCTGAGATGTGTTCATGATAACACCTTTCATTAAAAACACTGAGAAAGTGACAAAGAAAACGTACAGTGACACCTGACCTGAGCCTGAGTTTCACAGGATCTGTTTTCTCTCCAGTAAGAACTGGAATTTTGTCGTGTGACGCACCGCAGACGTCTGAACGAAACACTGGTTGTCCAACGGCCCGACTGAGATGAATGAAACAGATGTTTGGAGCTGAACTCCTGGATGATTTCAGTCTGGAGGATTTTATATCACAGTCACTGAGAGACGGACTGTATCAGATCATATTCTGCTCAATCTCTCTCTCTCTCACACACACACAAACACACACACACACACTCTCGCTCTCTCACACACTCTCTCTCTCA
>NW_015554036.1:0-668 GCF_001515605.1 Sinocyclocheilus anshuiensis
TAACCTATTACATTTCCAAAGTAACCTTCCCAACACTGGTCACATGACCCTTTAGAAATATGCTTCAGTGTAATATGCTGATTATTTGCTGCTCATGAAACCTTAGTTATTATCAGTTATTCATTTTTAAAACAGTGACAACTGATACATTTACTTTCTAGAATTATTTTGATGATTAGAACGTTTATTTGAAAAAATTTTGTAGCATTATAAATGTCTTGACTATCACGTGCGATCAATTTAACACACACACACACACACACATATATATATATATATATATATATACTGTATATATATATATACACACACACACACACACATATATATATATATATATATATATATACTGTATATATACATATACATACATACAAAATGAGCCAAAAAAGAGATTTAACTCAAACTAAAGTCAAAAATTATTAAATGCCCATGAGAAGAATGCAACTCTAATGCAATAATAGAATTTGCAAAGTCAAGGCATGACCATTGGGCAGCGAAAAAATTTTTTGGCTCATTTTATCTGTAAAATGAAACATGCCTAATAATTATACGCACCTGAATATAAGTTTTTCACTTCCAGCTGTAGTAAATCAGCTCAAAAGGGAAATATTTATGACTAATAATAACTGGTTATGATTAATAATAAATATTTAGATTAGATCTTC
>NW_015554037.1:0-386 GCF_001515605.1 Sinocyclocheilus anshuiensis
AAGTATGCATTAAATTGTAAAGGTTTTTTATTCAGCAAGTATGCATTAAATTGTCAAAAGTTTAGACATTTATAATATTTCAAATATATATATTTCAAATAAATGACCTTTTCTTTCTATTCATCAAAGGATATATCACAGTTTCTACAAAAACGTTAAGTAGAACAACTGTTTTTAACTTTAATAATAAGAAAGTTTCTTGAGCACCAAAACAGCATATTAAAATGATTTCTGAAGGATCATGCGACACTGAAGACTATTTTTAATCAAATAAATACAGCTTTGGTGAGAACACTGTAACTGCCTTAAATTTTTAAAGGGGTCATATGATGTTGCTAAAAATAACATTATTTTGTGTATTTGGTGTAATGAAATGTGTTTATGCG
>NW_015554037.1:532-645 GCF_001515605.1 Sinocyclocheilus anshuiensis
AAAGTTCATCGGTCTGAAAAAGCGAGGCGTGCTCTGATTGGCCAGCTATCCAGTGCGTTGTGATTGAACGAATACCTCAAGCGTGTGACAGAAATGTTATGCCCCTACCATAC
>NW_015554038.1:0-1507 GCF_001515605.1 Sinocyclocheilus anshuiensis
TATATATATATATATATACATGTGTGTGTGTGTGTGTGTGTGTGTCTGTGTATACATTATATATGTATGTGTATATTATATATTACTTTACACTTTAAAAAAACTGTCCTAGTGCAGTGAGAAAAATTACAGCTGTATTAAAATTATACTCTTTAATAACAAGTCTTAAATTGCATGCAGTGTTGCTATTCAAGTAAATGTATCGGATTTTAGGAATTTTTAGATATTAGTAATTTAATTTTGATAAAATAAAATATGAAAAAATATGAAATTGTGCATAGGAATATTCCAGTGATCATATCTGATGTAAAAAATGTCAAAAAGGAAAAGCAGGTAAAACTGAGGAGATGTTTTGTCTCAAATATCAGTGAATATTAGTGTCCTGTTATTTTTACATCCCTTCCAGAATTTACTTTGCTTACTTTTCATGTCATCCAGATCAGCGCTGGCTAGCATCTGAGCCTCCGCCTCGTCTGTAGGTACTTTCTGGTACACCGCAGTCTCTATGGCTGTCATGCTGCCTATACAGATGCGTTCTCGTAGGTCATAGCTGGTCCGCTGGGCTCCAGCCAGCCGGTGGACGGGCTTCCTGCGAAACCAGCCTTGCGTTGCCATACTGGCAGTTTCTGGAGATGGGCTAAACCTGTAAAAAGAAACCTACAATTGAGTATTGCCTTAAAAACTATGCTTTTAACCAATTTTATGTTCATTGTTATTAGTCTGAGGGCATTAACAGAATTGCATTGCTAATCGAGAGAAAGATGAGCATGATTCTAGGTGGCTGGCTTAACCATTTCTCAGACATGCTGAAAAGGACTAAAAAAATTTGATGGAAATGTGTTTATATTTGTCATTTCTTAAAACTAACTTTTGACTTAATGGACAAATACACTCAAAAAATGTTGGTGGTAAAACAATTTTCACTTAGAAGTTGCTATTAAATTATTATTGAATATTAAATTAAACTTGAAAATGTTATGTAGAAGGACTGAAAAAGTGTTTTCTTGTAAAACATACTCCAAAGAACTTTATTTACAATTTTTTTTAAATAACTTATAATAATTTATTAAACTAGCTACATCTTCTCAACTATACATTTTTCAAACTAAGCTTAAGATGCATCATAAATTCAGCTTAATGCTCGCCATGGTCCCAATTACTTTATATTTATTTCATTCAATAGTGTATTTACAGTTAATTAGCTGCATAGCTAAATTTCATCTGCAGATAATTGTTATTCAGTTCATACAGAGTTGAAATTATACACCGTAAGAAATTAAGGCAAGGCAAGGCAAGGCAAGTTTATTTGTATAGCACATTTCATACACAATGGTAATTCAAAGTGCTTTACATAAAAGCATAATCACAACAATAAAACAAGGAATTTAAAAACTTTGAAAATTATTTAAAAAATTGATTTAAGAGGTTTAAAATGAATTTAAGAAAATGATTATACATACTGTAGAATATAGTGCAATCAGTTCGGACATCGCACAGTGCTCATTCA
>NW_015554039.1:0-371 GCF_001515605.1 Sinocyclocheilus anshuiensis
TTAATTAAGACACGAGCATGATATCATAATACCATCTAAATCAAGCTGCTTTTACAAACATTGTCATTCAGCGCCACCAGTGTTTCAGTCCTCTGGTAATCCACCGGGAGCAGCCGTTACATTTACTTCCAAATTACCGTCAGATGTGTGTATATACACCTTATGCAGTTAAAATATCATTTGTCATGCCTGTCCCCTTTTGCTTAGGCATTTGTTCAGATTGTTTAGAATCAGCATCACATTTTATGTTATTAGTTTATGTTGAAACTAATCCGAATTGATAGAAATGTAATATGCAATGCAAAATACTTAAAGGGGTCATATGATGCGATTTCAAGTTTTCCTTTCTCTTTGGAGTGTTACAAGCTGTT
>NW_015554039.1:618-1055 GCF_001515605.1 Sinocyclocheilus anshuiensis
ATGAATGACACTAATTTTATATCATTGTAACTTTGCTTTCCATACACTTTAAGTACTTCTTCATATACCACAGCAAAAACTATAGTCTGAGAAAGTTGATTACATGATTTAAACATGATTAAAGGCAAGTGAAGTCAGTAAAAAAAAAAGAAGAAAAAAAAAAAAAGAAACAAGAATAGTAAAGAAAACTACCCCCAGAAATGCTCCTCTCACCAGTGAGACGCTCACATTCCCCAAACTCCCAGCATGCACCGAGAGCGAGAGAGAGAGAGAGCGCGAGAGAGAGAGCGAGAGAGAGCGCGAGAGAGTGTGAGAGAGAGAGAGAGCGAGAGAGAGAGAGAGAGCGAGAGAGAGAAAGAAAGAGAGAGAGCGAGAGAGGAGAGAGAGGGGGGGTGGGGGTCACATCACAAACACATACCAGCTTCATCACTGTGTCT
>NW_015554040.1:0-503 GCF_001515605.1 Sinocyclocheilus anshuiensis
CTTGAATATGATTGGCTGATTTCTTACTTGTTAGTCAGAGTGAGGCGGTTTAGGGGAGGGACTTTCTCACTCTTCAGAGCATCTGATTGGACAAGCGTATCACCAGATCATGAATATTTTTGGCCCTTTTTCTCAGAAGACAGTGTGTAGATATGATAGAGGATTATGTGTCAAAGGTCTTTATTAGAATATAGAAGATCTCAGAGCTGATAGACATGAACTATATGCCATAAAACTCACTGCCCTCTTTAGTCTGGTTTCACTTCCTCCATCTAAACTGAAGAATTAATTCACACTGAGATCGTTTATCAGATGGTGAATTGTCTTTGTGTAAACATTTGCCCCCGTTTCAGACTAAAATGTAAGTCTGAGCTGTTTCAACTGAAAGAAACTTGCACAGACTGATCTTAAAGTATGTCAGTGCCATTGTTTTGTTTCAACTGAATGCACAGACTGATCTTAAAGTATGTCAGTGCCATTGTTTTGTCTCAAGATGCACACCA
>NW_015554041.1:0-595 GCF_001515605.1 Sinocyclocheilus anshuiensis
AAATTTATAACACACCATAGAGAGGCTTTAGTAGCACTTGCTGGCTGCACTCACTCAATAGAAATCAGATTAGAGGGAAAAAGGCCCATCAGTTATCGGAGTTTGGAGAAGCAACGCAGTTTGGCATCAGACCACCTGGACTGGAAATGAGGGGTGGAGTCTTGGGAAAGATCTCCCTGCAGAGTCATTACTCAGAGAGTCATAAGGCTCAGGTGTCTGTGTTATAGACGTGCGTGATGATGCAGTGCATGGGCTTATGTGAAAACACACACACACATACAGGGATGGACTGAGACTGAAAACCAGCGGTGATACACACACACACACACACACACACACACACACACACACACACACACACACACACACACACACAGAGGGATGGACTGAGACTGAAAACCAGCCTGGGACTTATGCCTGTCTAATACAAACTATTGCTTGCTGTATTATCTAGTTTGTATAAAGCGATTTTCATATGCGTTTTGATACATATGGAAATCATATATCATATTTTGATATCGATAGCCAATTTACTATGCAAATGTAGCGCAATACTTTTGACACAATAAACAATACATTTCTATTGACTTTAAAA
>NW_015554042.1:0-3744 GCF_001515605.1 Sinocyclocheilus anshuiensis
AAAATTAATGATTAATTCCCTTATAGAATTAATGAGTTAAATTACTTACAGTACTTACAGCTTCATGTGATAATGATTAAATTAATAGGTTGTATCTAGGTCAGACATGCTGAATCCACCTGACCACATCAGACTACTGATCATTTTTAAGGGTTTGAGTAGAAATTTTTTTTAAATGTAACAACTGCACATTTCCACTTTTTATACAGTATAATATTGGACTATATTCACATTGATTCAGATGAAAATGTACTTTTCTGCCAAATTTCATCATCAATTTTTGAATCAGAATTTGAGATGACTATTATGAGCAATAGCTCCCTTCTGGATGAAGATAATTTCTAATATTTATTCTGTTTCCTTCAAAATTACATAGTTTCTCAGT
The DNA here is from genome assembly GCF_001515605.1 of Sinocyclocheilus anshuiensis. Lineage (NCBI taxonomy): Eukaryota > Metazoa > Chordata > Actinopteri > Cypriniformes > Cyprinidae > Sinocyclocheilus > Sinocyclocheilus anshuiensis. The sequence continues at coordinate 386 of NW_015554042.1, forward strand.
AACATTTTACCATACGGTTTAGTTAGTTAACATGCACTTGGTATCCTGAATTATTTAAGCAATATCAAGTCTGTATTTGCAAATATCAACAGGGCTGTGAATCTGCTGTAGTCATGTGGCTGCAGGTAATCACAGTCATATATATATATATATATATATATATATCTGTGTGTGTGTGTCATCATGAAGATTTCAAATAAATCTTTAATATTTAATCTACATTTGGATGGTCTTGAGATAGACCATCTGTCTCCCCTCCACTGCTCCTCCCGTATGAGAACACACACACATATGCATACACATACTCAAAAGTTTCCCAGCGTAGCGTCAACTGATACAAACAAGGAAAACAAGCTCTTTCCAATGTGTGCAATGGAGAACACACCAACTGTGCCACTAACGTCTGCACGAGACTTTCACACATAAACATGTGAGTAAACACACACAGGCAACAGAGAGCAGACACAAATGTACAGTTTTTGAGGCTGCGTCCATGGAGGCATTCTTTAATATTTTATTCAATCCCAAACAGTGGCCCCTTCATGTGCCTGATAGTTTCTCCACATCAAGGTCGGCAGATCGGCGATGACACACTTAATCACTTTGTGATGTATGAGCGTTCCGCCTGGTGTTACTACACCTGAGTGTGGTACATAAATCCTTATTAGCAACTTATGAAATAACCATGCACCATGTGTTCATCTTCACATGTCTGTGGCCTGAAAATTATGGAGATGAAAATATTCCTTACGCTTTCTGGCTATACATTGGCTGTATGAATGCAAGCGTTCAAAATAGACTCCCACAGGAAAGGCAAATCACAAATGAGATCTCAATTGTTTGTCCTAGATAGTAATGAGACTAAACTGAGTCTTTTGAGACCCTATTCAAGTAACAATTTTCTCCTGAGAACAAAGCCCAGGAATCCCACTTGGATCTATAGGTCATGAACCCAAAAAATGGGTCACAGGTGACTTCAGATAGTTTTGCAGACAGCAGGTAAAAACAAATGCAAATTGTAAATTATAATTATATAAAAAATATGTAATCATGCATATTTAGGATTGTACAATACACTTTCAGTATTATTTGACGTCTACTCAAAATAATTTTTTCAATAACTTTTAGGACAAACATCTCAAAGCTTGTATTTATATAACTGAAGTACAACCAAGAAGACCATCAGTTTTCTAGTTTGGTCATTTTAGAGTTTTTTTGTTGTTGATGTTTTCCCCGCATAATGCAACAGCCCCGGACTGGGATCTGTTGTGAAGAACATCTGAAGTAATGGTGATGAGCAGCTGGGGTTCAATTGGCCTTTAAATATGAATATAGTTTTAAATAAAGCACCCTGCTTGACAAAATACATTCTTACATGAAAATGAGGGGGGGAAATGTCCTCTCGATTTCTTCATAATTAAAACCTCTCTTAGGAGTTCCACACAGCACTGTCCTATTTCCAAACACACAAAAACTCTCTTGTTTCTGTTTCTGTGTCAGCACAAAACTACATAATTCCTCTTAAAAAGCCGTTTACTGTCCCCCTGAGTGACCCGTCTACCCTTTTAAACCGAGCTCGGCCAACAACAAGGACTTTCCGCAGTGCCACGTACCCATAACTCGATCTGAAATGCCATCTGCCCACTCGCTCTTCTTTGTTCCATCCTTCCCTCCTTTTTCTCTCTTCCTCTCTTTCAGATGTGGCACACATTTTCAGCAGCATATGTCAATGTGCGTATGGCCACCACTGTTTAAAAAGAGTTCTGTTTGCATGTCTTCATTCTCTGCCAGCCTATCACCCCGTGAAGAAAAAGCTGCATCCCTGTGAACCGGAACACTGCATTATTGAACAAGGGATGGTGGGAAAGGTAGAACTTTGAATGAAAGATTTACTGGAAATAGAGCAAACAATGAGATGCCCTAAAAGATCTGTGTAATTAATGGTGATGTACCAACGACTCAGAGAGAGATGAACACTTGACTGTAGAGTATCATTGTATGAATCATCTCCCATAAACACATCTGATAAATGTTATTTGTTAAGCATCAAATGTGAATCAGCATCTGGTATGAGAACAATTCTTCTTTCGAACGTAATAGACAGACATGAAGAACTACGATTAGCAGACAAGAACTCTTCATAAATCTCTGTTCCTAACTCACTGCGTTATGGCATATTTCTTTCTGGTTTCTGCACCAAACCAAAGCTCTATTCTGACAGGCGCACAGATGATGCTTACTAGAGTTTTGTGTTAGTATATTGCTTATCTATCAATGGACTCCATTTAGACTTGTTTGTCATTCAGAACTGAATTGAAAATGCCTTTTAAATTCCAATTCCTGAGTTTGAATTAAATTTGAAATGAGGTCACAAACAGGATGCAGAATGGCTATTTGAATTTGAAAATAATGAAGTAGCATATAGCAAAATTTGAGTTTACAGACAAACGGACGGACGGACGGACGGACGGATGGATAGATAGCTAGATAGATAGATAGATAGATAGATACTGCTCATTTGGAACAGAGCACATGCATATGGCATGATCCTATCCTTGGAGTATTTAATCTCAGTGACTAACATAATATGTTGCTGCTTTAAGCTTGATGTGTCTGTTGAAAATCTCTTGAGACTGCGGAACTATCTCTCTATAAACAAGTATATAGGCAAATAAACAGTGATAATGCTGTTTCACAGCAGTGTCACTACTCTCTGTGCTTACCAAACAGAAGACTGCAGGAAAAATCATGGCTGGGTGCCCTGCAGTTTGAGAATTTGCTGCCTCTTAATTTGGCCAAATTGTTTTTCCTTAGAGAAAGGCCATAAAAAGGTCACTAGAGACTGTGCACAGCGGTGCCAAGAAGGCTCATGATGATACTGGTACTTGATGATTTGCTTTGTTTATTTTTAAGATTTTAGCACCAACCTCGCTGCAATATGGATAAAATATGTTAAAAAACAGCCAGTATGAGATAGTGAAACATTCAATAATATGAATGAATAGTTGGGTAAACTTTTTTGTTTTTTTCCAAATGCAAGCCATAGCTGTTAACTCATTTGCATGTCACTGAATGCACTCATGTTGTAGTGAATAAATAATTTGTGTGACTATTTGCACCGATGCATATATAGAACTGGCAACAAAGCGTAGATATTTGCACCCGAGAAGTCAGGTGGAGACAGACAAAATGCATATTTGACATCTGAGACATAACCTGGAGGGTAGCACTTGTGTTCCAATGTTTTGTGCAGTGACACTTATGTGCAGGCAACCTGGCTTCCAATCATTGTGACATTTTCTGATCTCAACCCCTCCCACTCCTCTCCCTGTCTCTACTAGATAGAATATCCAGATAGA
>NW_015554043.1:285-617 GCF_001515605.1 Sinocyclocheilus anshuiensis
ATGTTCACAAATAAACCGTTTTATAAAATGGTAAATTATATATTTCAGTCTTTAAACCGTATTTTAAGAGGGATGAGCCAAAAGTATCAATTATAAATCAGTCATTAGAACTAGATTTCTAAAGATAAAAAAAAATAAAGTCACTAAATGTCTCTATTAAACCAAGATTTACACATACTAAATCTCTCCCATTAGTGTTATGCCCGGTTAAGACATGATTTTAGCCCGATTTTGCAACGATTTGCTTGACGTAGGGTGTCATGGGGATTCGTAGATGACAATGGGTGTCAGGACGCAAGTTTCCATTTCAGCTCATGTAGGGTGTCAGTGAA
>NW_015554044.1:0-881 GCF_001515605.1 Sinocyclocheilus anshuiensis
TAGATAGATAGATAGATAGATAGATAGATAGATAGATAGAACACCCTAGTAACAGCAACAACCTCACAGAACATCCTAGCAACTACATAGCAACTCCCTGACAACCACCCCAACAGCCTAGCAACTATCACCCTAACAACCACCCAGAACACCCTAACAACTACATAGCAACAAACTGGCAACCACTCAGAACACCAAAGCAACCACCTAGCAACTTTTTGTCAACTACCCACAACAGTAATATTGTTGTAGCATATAAGCACAAAAAAAAAAAATTATTACACTGAACAAAATTATAAACGCAACACTTTTGTTTTTGCACCCATTTTTCATGAGCTGAACTCAAAGATCTAAGACTTTTTCTATGTACACAAAAGGCCTATTTCTCTCAAATATTGTTCACAAATCTGTCTAAATCTGTGTTAGTGAGCACTTCTCCTTTGCCGAGATAATCCATCCACCTCACAGGTGTGGCATATCAAGATGCTGATTAGACAGCATGATTATTGCACAGGTGTGCCTTAGGCTGGCCACAATAAAAGTCCACTCTAAAATGTGCAGTTTTACTGTATTGGGGGGTCCGGGGGGGTCCGAAAACCAGTCAGTATCTGGTGTGACCACCATTTGCCTCACGCAGTGCAACACATCTCCTTCGCATAGAGTTGATCAGGTTATTGATTGTGGCCTGTGGAATGTTGGTCCAATTCTCTTCAAGACTTCCAGTTCAGGAACTGGAACACGCTGTCGTATACGACGATCCAGAGCATCTCAAACATGCTCAATGGGTGACATAAAGTTGCTGGATATTGGCAGGAACTGGAACACGCTGTCGTATACACCGATCCATAGCATCACAAACATGCTCAATGGGTGACATGTCC
>NW_015554045.1:0-1538 GCF_001515605.1 Sinocyclocheilus anshuiensis
AGAGACAGAGAAGAGAAGAGCACAGGAGAGAGAGACAGAGAGAGAAGACAGAGACAGAGGAGAGAAGAGCACAAGAGGGAGAGAGACAGAGGAGAGAAGAGCACAGGAGAGAGAGAGAGACAGAGAGAGAGAGAAGAGAAGAGCACAGGGGGGAGAGAGAGACAGAGAGAGAGAGAAGAGAAGAGCACAGGGGGGAGAGAGAGACAGAGAGAGAGAGAAGAGAAGAGCACAGGGGGGAGAGAGAGACAGAGAGAGAGAGAAGAGAAGAGCACAGGGGGGAGAGAGAGACAGAGAGAGAGAGAAGAGAAGAGCACAGGGGGGAGAGAGAGACAGAGAGAGAGAGAAGAGAAGAGCACAGGGGGGAGAGAGAGACAGAGAGAGAGAGAAGAGAAGAGCACAGGGGGGAGAGAGAGACAGAGAGAGAGAGAAGAGAAGAGCACAGGGGGGAGAGAGAGACAGAGAGAGAGAGAAGAGAAGAGCACAGGGGGGAGAGAGAGACAGAGAGAGAGAGAAGAGAAGAGCACAGGGGGGAGAGAGAGACAGAGAGAGAGAGAAGAGAAGAGCACAGGGGGGAGAGAGAGACAGAGAGAGAGAGAAGAGAAGAGCACAGGAGAGCAGGGAGAGAATGGAGGGACTGTTTTCTCTTCTTGAAAGAATGCTTAACAAATACGTTAAAAAAAAATTATTATCCATTCTCTCAAGAAGAGAGAACAGTGGAAAAAATAAGTACATTAAAATTTTTTCTATATATTTTTTTCTTTAATGTCACATTTTCAATGAAACAACCTAATTTCTGTAGTTTATTTTGGTGATGTAAGTTGAAATGAAATGAATAAGCTGTATACATTATTCATTTGTGTAATGTAATTTATTTGTAAATGAGCCTGAGTACTTTCTGTACAATTTGTGTTTTTGTTATGCATATTCACGTGTAAATAAAAGAGAAGTAATTATGTACATTGTTCCTTTTTTAATGCAGCTTATTGTTTTTACACAAAACATTCTTATATACATTTATTTTTTTTGTCCTGTAAAAAAATTTTTTACACATTAAAACAAATTGTTCTATACATTACTCAAAATACTTTTTTTACAACTATTTACAACATAACTTAGGTTTAACATCAGAAAAACAACATACATTTTAAGCCCAGTCCTACAAACCCATGGCAAACTGCCTCCAGGTCTTTTGGAGGTGAATTACTTGGTAGCGAATGGCCAGCACCTCCTCAGCGACTCGGAGGACAATGGGGTGGACAGTGGAAAGAGGCATGTAAAACACTCTGGAGACCACTCTGTATGATGTACCACTGGTCAGCTAGAAAAGAAACACCAGGGTCTGGATTGTGGCACCCCATCACTGTATTGAGAGTAAAAGTAAAGGTACACTCTAAAAAATGCTGGGTTAAATATAACCCAGCGCTGGGTTAAAAAGGGACACACCCAGCTATTGGGTTGTTTTGACCCAGCGGTTGAGTTCAAAACAACCCAACCGCTGGGTCAAAACAACCCAATAGCTGGGTCAAAACAACCCAATA
>NW_015554045.1:1795-4966 GCF_001515605.1 Sinocyclocheilus anshuiensis
CAACCGCTGGGTCAAAACAACCCAATAGCTGGGTTTGTCCCTTTTTAACCCAGTGCTGGGTTATATTTAACCCAGCATTTTTTAGAGTGTATACAGTATTGTTCTGAAAAAGAAATCGTCAGGATGGTTTTGCATTAATATTACTGCTGCACTACTGTGTATGTTGCATTTTACTTCTGAATATGTTCAAGGTTGTTAAATTTAAATTTGCCTACTTCATAAACTTTTGGGTAGATTAATGTACAACAATGCATTTTATGTTGTAAAACACCATATTTTTGTAGTGTTGCTGTCCTGGGAGAAAAAAACAACAACAACTTAGTACTTCACATTTGTACGAGAATGCTTAATGAATGTACTTCTTTACAGTCCACCACTGATTATTTAAAAAAATGAAACTAACAACATTTATGGTCAGAATATTAACAAATTGTTGCTAACTACAGCTGTGTCTGAACTACAGGCTGCATCTGAAGGACTCGGACCAGTCATACAGAGCACTGTTCAGCTGTGACAGCTACCGCTGAACGTTGATTTTTTTTTCTTTTTTCTTTATTCACAGTTTTATTTTATGCTTAAGACAATAAACTACATAAAATTGCACCTTTGTAAGATATCAGTCAGCATTTGAACCGCTATGTGTGTGCGTGTATTTTGTAGTTCTTCATATGTATCCTTACATTATTCAAGTAAGTTCCAAGCTAAAGCTTGCATTTAAAGGGGTCATATGATGCGATTTCAATTTTTCCTTTCTCTTTGAAGTGTTACAAGCTCTTGGTGCATAAAGAAGATCTGTAAAGTTGCAAAGACTAAAGTCTCAAATCCAAAGAGATATTCTTTATAAAAGTTAAGAGTTAACCACGCCTACCTAAAACGGCTCGTTCTAACACGCCCCCACATGTCTACATCACTATGTGGGAAGATTTGCATAACGCCACCCAAATGTTCACGCAAAGAAAGAAGGCGTAACTTTTATTCTCGCTGTAGTTTTGTTGACGCTGCAGCCATGTCCTGAAGACGCTGTGTGCTTCGTTGTGAAAGCGAAACTACTTTGTTTGGCCTTCCAAAATGTTTTTTTTAACCTTAAACCACATAAACACATTTCATTACACCAAATAATGTTCTTGTTAGCAGCATCATATGACCCCTTTAAAGCTGTAATCCGGCAATTAAAGACGCAGCAAACCAGTCTAACTTACCTGGCCACGGTCTTGGCTAAGCCTGAGGTGCATCACCACCGTGGGTGAAACATTCCCACCGTCGTCTCCATTATGACGTAAAACATAAAAACAAAAATTAGCAATTCTGGCTCCAACTATCCTATCAGGATGGCAGCTCTGCTCTCGCACCATTGCTCCATGACAGGAGCGGTAATTGGGAACCCCTGGTGGCACAATTAGGAAATCCTGCAAAGGCAGAGCGTCTTTCATGCACTTCGGAGGCGTGGCCTTCAAAGTCCGCTGCCTTCCAAGTGCGTGCCCTTAACTTCGGGACGAAGCTGTAGACTTTAACAAAACATGATTTTCTCAGCTTTTTGTTCAAAATGTTGCTTTTGTAAATGAAACTTACCCACATTCATGTGTTGACAAATGCATGAAGCTAGAATAAAATGGTTTCATTTAAATGCAGAGGCTCTGTTCTTACTTTTGACATACTGCATATTCAATTATTCATACAACTAAATATTCTGAGGGCCATGAAATTTGTGTGAAAATGATAAAAAATGCAGTAATGGTAGCTAAAAAAATGTATAAAAAAAAAACACTGACAAGTAAAGACTTAAAGTCCACAGTACAAAAGAAGCCAAATGATTTAAGCACTGATGTTTTGTTTTAAGTATGAGTAATAGTAATAGTGATCCTTACCTTAAACACTTGAACAAAAGTGGGAACTGGCATTTTTTTAAAACTGCTACTTAAAATTTCAGAGAGAAGCATGACAGTGAATGAGACTATTAGGAGCTCCATTTTTGAGAAACTCTCTGTTACGAGTGCCTTATTAATTTTACAGTGTAATTAAATTACGCTCACACAGTTTTCAGAACATACAACTAATAAAAAAAGCATACTGTTTTAATTTAGAGAGAGAGGGAGATGGATAGAGATAAAAGAAAAAAGGGGTTTCTGATGTGTATCTCTGAGCATAATAGGATAACGGTAGCTTAGTGTATCATGTTCTGTGCTTGTAATCCTTAATATAAAGTGATTCATATTAAGGTCCGTTATCAGCATTGTGCCCTTGACCAAGTCACTTCACTTCAGGTTGCTCTATATCAGGGGTGTCCAATCCTGCTCCTGGAGGTCCCCCTTCCTGCCAAGGTTAGCTCCAGCCCTAATTAAACACACATGAACTAGTTAATTAAGGTCAAGAAGATGACTCTCCACGCAGGTGTGTTGGAGCTAACTTTGCAGGAAGGTGGCCCTCAGGAGCTGAACTAAACACCCTTGCTCTGTGGAGACTGTCAGTGGTTCTGAATGCTGATTGGTCAATACAGTGTTACAGACAACTGTGATCACCATTCATTCATTCATTGTATGTAAAAGAGCAGTTTGAACATTCTGCTAAACTTCTTTTTTGTTTCACAAAAGAAAGTCTTATGGTTTTGATTTTAGGCAAACTGTTTCTTTAAGAAAGAACATCAACACACTCTACTTATAGAACTGAGCAGTGATTGTAGAACAAGTGTGTGATATCCTGTGTTAACTGAAAAATCCCATAAGTGCTTAACTCTCCCCATTAAAAGTAAAGCTGTGGTCACATTTACAGTTGCTCTTTGAAATTTCATGGGTTAAATCCAGTCGTTCAAGTAGGATTCTGCATGATCAGGAGTTCCCATGCAGATTTCAATTATGTTAAAGGACTAGTTCACCTAAAAATGAACATTTGCTTGAAGTTTAGTCACCTTCAGGCCATCCAACATGTAGATGAGTTTGCATCTTCATCAGAACAGATTTGGAGAAATGTAGCATTACGTCACTTGTTCAGCAAAGGATGCTCTGCAGTGAATGGGTGCCGTCAGAATGAGAGTCCAAACAGCTGATAAAAACATCACAATAATCCACAAGTAATCCACACCACTCCAGTCCAGCAGTTAATGTCTAGTAAAGTAAAAATCTGCATGTTTGTAAGAAACAAATTCAAAGTTAAGCTACTTTAACTTTAACTCTTTCC
>NW_015554045.1:5379-5541 GCF_001515605.1 Sinocyclocheilus anshuiensis
CATTTTACAAGAAAACGCTTCCCCGCCAAAGACGAGTTTTTACGGCTTTTCTTGTTTTCCCTGTTATACACTCGGGGGGCGCTATTATGCATCTTCTAAACGAGTACAAAACCTCCCGAACAAAAACACACGTGAACAGGACGGAGAAACTAGCGATCTCTT
>NW_015554045.1:5973-7318 GCF_001515605.1 Sinocyclocheilus anshuiensis
AGAGTCCAAACAGCTGATTAAAACATCACAATAATCCACAAGTAATCCACACCACTCCAGCCCAGCAGTTAATGTCTAGTAAAGTAAAAATCTGCATGTTTGTAAGAAACAAATTCAAAGTTAAGCTACTTTAACTTTAACTCTTTCCCCACCATTTTACAAGAAAACGCTTCCCAGCCAAAGACGAGTTTTTACGGCTTTTCTTGTTTTCCCTGTTATACACTCGGGGGGCGCTATTATGCATCTTCTAAACGAGTACAAAACCTCCCGAACAAAAACACACGTGAACAGGACGGAGAAACTAGCGATCTCTTATGTAAACAGAACTGGATTTATGCTTTGATAATCGTACTGAATATTATCCAGATATAGTTGTTGATAAAAATGTGATTTTCTCACCTTTTTGCTCAAAATTATGCATTTTTTATGAAACCTACCTATATTCAAGTGTTGATAAAAAAAAAAAGAATGCTTTAAGCTAGAATAAAACAGATTATTTTTTTGTTTGTTTGTTTTTTTAAAGTAGAGGCTCTGATCTTTATTTTGGTGTATTGCATATTCAAATATTCATACAGCAAAATATACTGGAGGCCATCAAATTTTTATGAAGATCATGAAAATCGCTGGAGGTGGCTGGCAACTTTTTTCAAAAATGCTGGTGGGGAAAGAGTTAAACTTTAAATTTCACCAAATCTGTTCTGCTGAAGAAACAAACTCATCTATATCTTGGATTGCCTGAAGGGGATAAATTTTTCCGCGAATTTGTATTTCTTTTCCTTTAAAGTTGGTCACTTTACACCTTAAGAGTGAGATAAACCAGAATGACATAGCACACACAAAAGGTACAATTGCATTGGTGAATTTTCAGCTAAATTCCATGTGCAAAAAAGGTCCACTGTCTAATGTCAATTGCTTGAGGCATGAAGCACTGCTCAAACAGAAGTCACTTTCAAACCAAGCAGCTTTCTGTTGGTCAATGCAGCAAATCTGTGTGACCAACTTGCAGTGCTGTGAAAAAGTTTTTCCCCCCCTTCCTGTTTTTAATTTTTTTATTTTTTTACATATTTGTCACTCTTGAATCATTCAGATCATCAAACAAATTTTAATATTACACAAAGATAACCCGAGTACCGAGTAAATGCAGTTTTGAAATAATGATTTCATTTATTAATGGGGTCATATGATGCTGCTAAAAAGAACAAAGAACAGTGTATTTGGTGTAATGAAATGTTTATGCGGTTTAAGGTTCAAAAAACACATTATTTTCCACATACTGTACATTATTGTTTCTCCTCTATGCCCCGCCTTTTTGAAACGCGTCGATTTTTACAAAGCTCATCGGTCT
>NW_015554045.1:16354-16893 GCF_001515605.1 Sinocyclocheilus anshuiensis
TTAAACTTTAAATTTCACCAAATCTGTTCTGCTGAAGAAACAAACTCATCTATATCTTGGATTGCCTGAAGGGGATAAATTTTTCCGCGAATTTGTATTTCTTTTCCTTTAAAGTTGGTCACTTTACACCTTAAGAGTGAGATAAACCAGAATGACATAGCACACACAAAAGGTACAATTGCATTGGTGAATTTTCAGCTAAATTCCATGTGCAAAAAAGGTCCACTGTCTAATGTCAATTGCTTGAGGCATGAAGCACTGCTCAAACAGAAGTCACTTTCAAACCAAGCAGCTTTCTGTTGGTCAATGCAGCAAATCTGTGTGACCAACTTGCAGTGCTGTGAAAAAGTTTTTCCCCCCCTTCCTGTTTTTAATTTTTTTATTTTTTTACATATTTGTCACTCTTGAATCATTCAGATCATCAAACAAATTTTAATATTACACAAAGATAACCCGAGTAAATACGAAATGCAGTTTTGAAATAATGATTTCATTTATTAATGGGGTCATATGATGCTGCTAAAAAGAACATTATTTTG
>NW_015554046.1:0-834 GCF_001515605.1 Sinocyclocheilus anshuiensis
TGGTTTTATTCAAATGGTCAATTCCATAATCAAGCTGAGATAATAGCACACACACACAAAATATCATGATGTACTTATGTAATTAGTGTTAGTGGCAGTAAGAATACAATTACCTGGAAATAATTTTGAAATTGTGATCCTGGTCCTCCATACACAAAGCAATGGTGTCACCAGCATAGAAATGTATACAAATTTTCAAGGCCTCTTGTATTTCCAACTATGGTTTTTGAAGGAATGTTTTTTTTTTAAATACACAGATATTAAAAAATGTTAAGTGCCCATTTTTATCCATAAGGCTTTTTTCAGATAAATTTGGACAATGCAACCTCAAAGATGTACATGCATTTTCATTTAGTTTGTGCAGATAATACAAATGGTAACATCAGGACATTGTACAGTTTTGTTTTCAATAGAATGGTTTCAAAATTTAAAAGAACACACTAGCTGATATGCTTGTGAACTCATAACACAAAGAATTCATATTTAATTGATGCGTTGTAGCCAAGTATGGTGTCCAATACTCTGAATTGCTGCATTTCACCCATCCAGTGCACACACACAGCAGTGAGTATTGACCACACACACACACACACACACACACACACACACACACACACACACACACACAGTCACGCATGAAGAGAGAGAGAGAGAGAGAGTGTGTGTGTGTGTGAATGCAGTGTGTTGACAGGTTAGAAAGGGGTTTTGCAGGAGATAATTTAAAATGAATCCTGAGGTTCCCTCGTTAATAAACGACAATTTGAATCAGTGGTTATGTGCCGGAAACATAGTTGTGGGTAATGAGAGTGGAAGAGAGTGCTGTTCATTCTCTCA
>NW_015554047.1:0-4577 GCF_001515605.1 Sinocyclocheilus anshuiensis
TTCCTCAGGCTGTGGTGGATGCTGTTCTGGCCATCAGGAAACCCAGCGAGCCCATCGACCTCTACATGGTGGAGATCATGGAGATGAAGCACAAAACTGACAGCGATACACAGTAAGGTCGTCCTCTCTTCTCTTATGTGCACTTTACGCTTCATTTATATATCCTATAGATATCTTCGGAGTAGCTCACCCTGAAACTGCAGTCATATGATATAGTAATTTTGTGTTTAATGCTTAGACTGATCAGAGGGTTGGTGCTGGATCATGGAGCCAGGCATCCTGACATGAGGAAGAGGGTGGAGGACGCTTTCGTTCTCACTTGCAACGTTTCCTTGGAATACGAGAAAACGTAGGCTTTGCGAATGCTCATGTTTAGATTACTGGGTGATTCTGTGAATTAGTAAATCTGTAGTCGTACCCGCTGTGTGTTTTCACAGAGAAGTGAACTCTGGGTTCTTCTACAAGAGCGCAGGCGAGAGAGACAAGCTGGTGAAGGCGGAGAGGAAGTTCATCGGAGATCGTGTGATGAAAATAATCGAGCTGAAGAATAAAGTGTGCGCAGATACTAAGAAGGGCTTTGTGGTCATCAACCAGAAGGTAATCGATATTTATTCTTTTAGTTTTTAGAATATACTAACATCACCGTTAGTATTGATCACCATTCTTGGGTTATCTCTAGAGTTAAACTTTCAGCATGTATTCATCAGAGCAGTAGAGTTTCTGTCTTTTGACTCTTAGCCTGCACAGCTTGCTAAAGCTGAATTATTTGTTGTGTTCAGGGTATTGATCCATTCTCTCTGGACGCGCTGGCTAAAGAGGGCATTGTGGCGCTGCGTCGAGCAAAGAGACGAAACATGGAGAGGTAAGAGATGATTGTCAGGGAGATTTTTGTGACCTAACCACTTTGTAATTTACCTGTTTGATTCTAAAACAAAAGTTGTGCTTTTTTTGATTGGGATTGCTTGTGTAAGCAAGCAAATTGCTAACTATGCTAATTGATTACAAATAAAGATAAAACGGCAAAGCAAATAATAAAACAAAATATATGCATTGTTTTGGTTAAGCACCAATCCAAATCTTGTCAAGTTAGTGTTTAAATGTGTTTACATTTTATTATGAAATAATTGTAAGAATGTCGTTACAAATTTCAGACTTGAACTCTTTCTCCACCAGTATTCTTTTTAAAAATTAGCCAGAATTGATCATTTTCTTAAGCTTTTCATGGCCTCCAGAATATTTTTTGTATGATTATCTGAACATGCAATATGTCAAAAGAACAGAGCCTCTGCTTTTAAACAAAACAACGTTAAAAAGTTGTAGCTTCATGCATTCTTTTCTTTTTATTAACGCTTGAATGTAAGTTTTTAATGTAAAAAAAAAAGCAACATTTTGAACAAAAAGCTGAGAAAATGGCATAGTAGATTGAATCCATGTCATTTCATTCAGTAATGTTAGTCTTGATTTACATGCTGTTTGATGATTGTATTATTTTGCATATGCATCTGCTTACATACACGATCGCTTGTTTGTGCTGCTGCATTAAAAGTGCCATAGAATGCATTGATTCAATATTTTAAATTGTTCTCTGATATCTACATAGAAGGTATGTGGCTTAGGTAAGGGCAAAAAAATCTCCAGAAATGGTTTTACATGTCCATTTACAACCCTAGGATTTGTCCCTAGAATGAAATGCTCTGTTTTTACCTTATTTGGAAGGCTCATGAATAATAATGTTGAGCTCTGCTCTGATTGGCTGCTTCACAGTGCAGCTCATTTCAGTAGCTCACACAGCAGGAAGGAAACACTGGGAAAATATGTTTCAATAATGTCTGAGATGTAATGAGATTTACATAAGAAGGAGGAAACAATGGTGTTTGAGGCTCACGGTATGTCATTTCCATGCACAGAACTGTTATTATTCAGCTATGCCAAGGTAAATACAGTTTTCCATTCTATGGCACCTTTAAGTGTTTTGATGCAGAGATTCAGTACTCTCAGAAGAGGTGTAATAGCGCCTCCTACCATATAACAGTGAAAACACAAAGACGAAAAATCGTCAATGACGGGAAAGGGTTAATGTATGTAGTCTGCCCAATTATGTAGTGATTATTCAATGAAGAGCTTGCAACATTTTTTTCTCATTTGTTTTTTTACTGTATGTACAAAATGGCTCAAAGTGAAAAACAAAACATCCACATTCCTCTTACTCTTGAAAATGTGTTGTTTTCCCGTAAGGCTGACTCTGGCCTGCGGTGGTGTAGCTATGAACTCAGTGGACGATCTGACGCCGGAGTGTCTGGGTCACGCTGGACTCGTGTACGAACACACACTGGTGAGCGCTGGGCTTTTATTCTAAACTCCCAGAACTCTCTGAATGTTAGTTCATTTTCATTTATTTGGCCTTTTGCTATAGGGAGAGGAGAAATACACATTCATCGAGAAGTGCAGCAACCCTCGTTCTGTGACGCTGCTGGTGAAAGGACCCAACAAGCAAACCCTGACTCAGATCAAAGACGCCGTGAGAGACGGACTCAGAGCCGTCAAAAATGCCATCGAAGACGGTAGGGAGACAAACATTACAACAGTTGATTAATGATTCCGCCCACTGACATTCAGGATGATTAATGGCTCCGCCCACTGATGTTCAGGGGTGTGTTTCCCAAAAACAACTATGGTCACAAGTTCCGTCATTACCAATAGAGTTCAATGGAACTAACGACTATAGTTAGCTAACAGTTTTATTCAGTTGGTTAATGACTCCGCCCACTGGCATTCAGTTGGTTAATGACTCCGCCCACTGGCATTCAGTTGGTTAATGACTCCGCCCACTGAGGTTTAGTTGGTTGAGTCCGCCCACTGGAATTTGGTTGGTTAATGGCTCCGCCCACTGACTTTTAGTTGGTTGATGACTCCGCCCACTGGCAGTCAGTTGGTTAACGGCTCTGCCCACTGATATTCTGGGGTGCGTTTCCCAAAAGCATTGCTAGCTAACTATGGTCATTAGTTCCATTGAACTCTATTGGTAATGACGTAACTTGTGACCATAGTTCTTTTTGGGAAACGCACCCCAGGATGGTTAATGACTCCGCCCACTGATGTTTAGTTGGTTGATGACTCCGCCTATTGGTATTCAGGATTGTTAATGGCTCCGCCCATTTATGTTTATTTGGTTGATGACTCCGCCCACTGGCATTCAGTTGGTTAATGGATCCGCCACTAATGTTCAGGGGTACGTTTCCCAAAAGGAACTATGGTTCCATTGTTACCAATGGAGTTCAGTGGAACTAACGGCCATAGTTAGCTAATGATGCTTTTGGGAAACGCACCCCTGGATGGTTAATGGCTCCGCCCCCTGATGTTGAACCGATCATTCATACGGAGGCTCAGAATAAAGGCCGTTTCACACTGAGCCCGTTGCAAAAAAGCGAGGCGAATTGCCGATGAAGCCCCATCGGGATCTATTTTTTCGATTCAAAAGCGTCATCGCGCCAAACATTTGTGCCGAATTTTCGCGTTCAGTGTGGGGTTGAAAATAATAGCTTGAAAATCACTTTTTTGTGCAAAAAAAAACTTTAACATTATAGGTGAACCTCATGGAGTAAATTAAAATAAAAAATCCTTTAGAGGTGATGACTTCTCTGGAAATTTAGACTAGTTTTATATTATGCACTTGTTCCATTTCCCTGCATAGCTGATTGCAACCTAAGCATATACATTTTAAATATCTGTATTCCTCTAACACTTTCATTGCCACTCTTTTAAAGAAAAGATTGAATTCTCCTTCAAATGTCCGTAATGCTGTGTAGAGATGCTAGGGGTTAATGTGGGGCGTTGTGCTGGTGTTCTCACAGGTTCGGTTGTGGCGGGGGCCGGTGCGTTCGAGGTGGCTGTAGCTGATGCTTTGGTTAAACACAAGCCCAAAGTGAAGGGCCGAGCTCAGCTGGGTGTGCAGGCGTTTGCTGACGCCCTCCTCATCATCCCTAAGGTACTGGAAAGCACAAATCATCTTTAAACATGTATTAGGGCCCTATGATTTCTGCAATGTGGAAAACATGGACGGAATCGTGGAATCCAGTTATAAACAGGAATTTATGATTTATTTGAAACAGTGCCTCACATGTGCTCCTATGTTGAAAAATTTAGGAGCGCATTAAAACAATTTAGGGGCACAATGCACATTTTTTCCAATTATGTGTTTTATCTTAAGGGGATATAAGGAGACATTTTCTAGCACAATTATTTAATTTATCAGAATACAGAAAGTACTTAAGTTATTCAAAGGTTTTTAAATAATTTTGCATCGGACTGTATTTAATAGGCTGAATATGTAGTTATTTATAGTCCTATTAAATTGTATGTACATTAGGTATGTGGCAGTATCAAATTTTCACAATATTCATTGAAGCTTTTGTCATGATTAGGGCTGGGTATCGTTCAAAATTTTTCGATACCGATACCTTGACTTCGATGCTGGTTCCTGAACGATACTTTTTTCGATACCAGTTTTATGAAATCAATTTTAACAAGATTACATTATCTAAAAAAAAAAAAACTTTGGTTTTATTTTTCAGCTTGTT
>NW_015554047.1:4956-32068 GCF_001515605.1 Sinocyclocheilus anshuiensis
CAGCGCCCGCGCTATTCTCCATTGGAAATGAATGACCGGTCTGTCGCTTGTCGTTTGTCGGAGATGGTGGAAAGCCGGCTTGAAACGCAGTGGAAACGCCAGTATGACGAGGATCGTTTTCATTTTAGAACATAAACGCACCAGTGTAAATGTAGCCTTACATCTAAGGGGGCTGGGACGCATTAGCACTACAGCCTCACGTGTGCGCCACATCTCTGAGTGTAACCGGTGTTAACTAGCAGGTGTGTTTGACTTGACGCGGACCGACTGTGCAGACCGATCAGTGTATTACAGTACCATGAGAGCTAAAGAGTGCAGACTGCTACGTGCGCTTTCGAATCGCTCTCGCGGATGTCAAACACTGATCGATCTGTCGTGTGTTGAAGGCATATTGGCTCACTGACGCTGATGAGATTAACCCCTTAGGTATCGAAATTTGGTACCGAACGACGAGACGTTTTTCGATACTCGATGGTATCGAGGCAATTCGATCGGTGCCTAAAAAGTATCGAACTTGATACCCAGCCCTAGTCATGATGTATGGTTTTATCACAATATATAATTTAGTAAGTAAAAAAAGTGTTGTCCTCCTAACAGGTTAAATAACTTTATTAAAGATCTCTTACTAAAGAGACTATTTTTTTTTTAAATGCACAGAAATAGCATATGAAGTAAACAAGTGTTTCAAGATTAGGGTGCAAAAGATTAAAGTTCAAATGAATGAAAGAACAATAGGTAACAATTTAATTAACATTAGTTAAAGCAGGTTAACATTAACGAACAATGTGCAATAGCGAATTGTTGCAGTAGTTAATATTCTTTGTTAATGTTGTTTAATAAAAATACAACAATTTTTGTTAATGTTAGCTCCATTGAATAATATTAGCAGACAACTTTTGATTTTATAATGTATTATTAAAAGTTGAAATGAACATGAACTAAGAATAATAAATGCGGTCGTTGTTATTTCTACTAATGTAGTTTATTAATGTTAATGGAACCTGTTAAGTGTTACCGAACAATAATAACGAATCAGTCAATACATAGGCCATGTTTTAGGTTAGATTAAAAAAAATGTTTAAGTTTGAAAATAAATAGCTTGGGTGTGTAAGTATTAATTATTTGGTGCTATGGTGAAGACTAAAGCGAATATAAATATCTAAATGACTTTGAAACATTGACACAGTTCAGAAAGTAGCGTAGCTGCTTTGTTTACAGGGTTACCGGGGTAACGGCAGCTGCTTTGTTTACAGGGTTACCGGGATAACGGCAGCTGCTTTGTTTACAGGGTTACCGGGGTAACGGCTGTGTTTCTGCCTCTAGAGCCCAATGTGCATTAGGGCTACTACTAATAAATAAAAAAAATTATTTAAGGAATAATCACACAATATTTCTCCCATGTTTGAATTTAATAGTGTTAAAACTGCTTGCCAAAAACAAAGTTTGTTTTCATTTGATTAAAAGATTAATTAAATTACAGTTTTATGCCTCCATCTGATAAACAGAAAAATGTAAAAACACAACACAGAATTTCTGGAAAAAACTAAACATTTTATAGGACTATTGTAAAAAAAATACATTTTAATAAATTAAGTTGTTTCATGCATTCAAATACTTAGACATGCTTAAACAGAATTTGGTAACAATAACAAAAAGAAAAGAAAACATATTTCATAGGGCCCTAAAAATGTACTTGATATAATATATTGATGTTAAATTGTATTAAGTTTCATGATTTTAATAAATTAGACATGCTTTTTGATAGTTTAATTTAACCATTAAAAAGGAGTCCAGAAAAACAAAAAACAAAATAATGGAATCCAGAAAAATTTAAATAGAAAAAACTGAATTTGGGAAAAAATAAAAGGGATTCCACAGGGCCCTACATGCGAGTTGACAAGCTTCTTGTTTAAAGGTGTCTTTGAATGACTCCAGTTTCTCTCCTCCTCCAAGGTTCTGGCTCAGAACTCCGGCTATGATCCTCAAGAGACTCTGGTGAAGCTGCAGAGTGAATTCAAAGAGACGGGAGCGCTGGTGGGAGTGGATCTGAGCACAGGCATGTCTCGCTATACACTCAGATTACTGTCTGTAAGGTTTTTGTGCAGTGCAGTGCACTCTAGTGTCTAAGAGTCTTACTTGGAGGCACCAGTGTATGTAAAAGTAAGATTTACCTCCATGTTAAAACCCAGCACCTGTGAAGCTGTTTGAGATGCTCGTGCTCCTGTGTGTGCATCAGTGTGGTGTGTTGTGTGCGCAGGTGAGCCCATGATTGCAGGAGAGGTCGGTGTGTGGGATAACTACAGTGTGAAAAAGCAGCTGCTTCACTCCTGGTGAGTTCCAGCAGATCTCGTGACGGCCCAACACTTTCTCAATAGATCTGTCTCTGCATGTGAAGCGTCCTCCACACACTCTCTGAAGGGAACTGATGGCGTTTTCTTTCAGCCTGTCTCTGTGTAATAATCACCGTGCAGCTTTATAATTGCAGTAGTGGCTTGAATTCTGCTTTTCCATGAGCGCCACCTGCTGTCAGACACCTTACAATATAGAAATTAAAGCAGTAAGCCCCTAGAAGCCGTGGTTTATGGTGAATTTATAACAGCTAAGAGGTGTTAGGCACGACGTGAAGCGGAGCTAAACCCCTTTAGCTGTTATAAATTCACTGTAAACCACGGCTTCACGGGGCTTATTGCTTTTATAAAACGGTTATTCCATATACGTAGTAAGGTTTCACAAAATAAAACAGAGCAAATAAAGTGTAATGATATGAATAAAAACAGTATTCTTCCACCAAACAATGTAGCTCCTCGGAAACAGTTGTGGTTGCAACAAAGTGGTTGCCGAGCAACAGACAAACGTAAACAAAGGTGTGTTACTTTGTAGAGTAATTTACAACAGCTTCGAACGCGGCTCAGCCAATCAGAGTCAAGGACCAGAACGCTCCGCTTTATAATAATCATTTATGATTTCCCCTTTTCTTAAATAATGGGTTGAAGGCTAAAAATGTAAAAAGTTTATTTTAGTGAAACATCTGTTTTTGTTAAAACTATTATTTGAACTGTAATATTTTTGTTCATTTTACAGTTTAGAATGCTACCGTAGACATTGCTCGTTTCTAAACAAAAAAAAGTACGTTGTAGCAATGTTATTTTAAAAACTTTGAAAATGTTCTGAAATGATTTTCAATTTATTATTTTTTTTAATAAGAGTAGACCTGTTAATGAACATTATAGCTGATCTCCTCACAACCTGCTTCAGCAAATTCTGAAATACTTTTTCTGTATTTCATACTGGTGTGGGTGCCAGTTATAATATTTGTCATCTACAATAGTATGATAACTTGTTTTAACAGCTGACATTATGGAGTATGCATATGCAAAAAAAACACATTGACTGCGTGATGAAGCCTGTTAAATTTAATTTATGAAAGCAAAAATGTTTTTAATATATTTGAGACAAGATATAGTTAAGTAATATCACACGAGCGCTGTTTTCGTGATCGTGATCATGAATGCTGTATTGATTTTATATAACAGTTCAGCAAACATGAAGTTAATATTGAGCAAGTTACGTTTTAGACACAATGCTGTTCCTGTTTTACCCATTGATATAGTTTCAAACGAAGCCGGAGCAGTTTGTGTTTCTCAGAGCAACAGTTCTTTCAATCATCCTTTCATAGAGACAGTTGCTTGCTTGGTTTCTGAATGAATCCTGAATATGGCACACCCCTAGTGCCACTGTTTTCATAGGTCAGTGTGTTTTTGGCTCATGCATCTGTCTCTCTCTCGTCTGCGCAGCACTGTCATCGCCAGTAACATCCTCCTGGTGGATGAGATCATGAGAGCCGGCATGTCTTCACTCAAAGGCTGAGTCTATCAGCCAGATCTCTGCCGTGGACTCCAGACTGTTGTCACTGTATTTATGAGCTAGGAAGCGTTTGCTGCAGTTAGTCGTGTTACAGAAGCACTGAATTGCAATACACACTTTTCTTTGTACCCATTAATCGTGTTGGTGTTTTTGTGTGAGCTGAGCGAGTCGAATCAAGAATGCATCTGTTTGAGTGTGAATTTGTGTGTTCTCCACCGTGTGGCTTTTTCATCTCTTGGTGACCAGACAATAAAATGCTGCTGGCTTTTGTTAATGCACAGCGCTCAATTGCAATGAATTATGGTGTCCTCGGGTGGACCATGAAATTACAGTATTTCCCCTTTCAAGTAGTGGATCATCATCATGAGTATTTTTTTTCACAGCTGGTGAATTCCAGTGTTTTTGTGCCTTGAAGGGCACTTAGAGAAGGGGATGCCATTTCTATGGGATGATGCACACTAAAGTAAACTGACTGAATTCCTTCATGAAGTCCCCTTGTGAGTTTAACACCCAACGGGGTTTAGCTTAAGCCAGGACTAGGCCTTGGTTAAATTAAGATATTTAAGCAACTTTTATAAAAATGACTTCGAAGAAAACATTACAGGTGTATCTTCAGCAAATTTTTATTTCTGGGTGAACAGTTTCTTTAATGCATGCATAGAAACACTAATACAAAAGTATGTCCAGATCACAACAAAATAGAGTTTTTCAAAAGTCTTATAGAATACGTCGCAATCTCATGGCAGATTTCACATTTTGGCGAACTGGTGGCTAATTTGTATGAATTTGTGAAATTTTGTCTAATCTGCTCATAGTAGCAGGAGTGGACCGTCATGTTTGCTTTATTCCTAAAAATCACATTTTTGTATAATTCATACAGCACAAATTCATACAAAATGGTAAAATACTGTAGTAATGTTTTCCCATGAGCTCGAGCTGATCTGGCACAAACGAACACTGGAAACCAATGGAATGTGTTAAAGCTTAAGGCAAGCGCATAAAACGTCATTTCAATCAGACTTCACTTTGTTCACAGACTTTTGACGGAGGTTTGAGTCAAAAACTCCACAGCATCAGAGCTGCTTAGGCTCTAGTCTATATCATCGGCACAGCCGGCAAAGAACCCAATGTTTTGAAGCATGTTTGATATTTTCAGTATGATATGTGACCCTGGAGCACAAATCCTGTCATAAGGGTCCATTTTTCGAAATTGAGATTTATACATTATCTGAAAGCTGAATAAATAGCTTTCCATTGATGTATGGTTTGTTAGGATAGGACAATATTTATGCTGAGATACAACTATTTGAAAATCTGGAATCTGAGGGTGCAAAAAAATCAAAATATTGAGAAAATCATCTTTAAAGTTGTCCAAATGAAGTTCTTAGCAATGCATATTACTAATCAAAAATTAAGTTTTGATATATTTACAGTATGACATTTACAAAATATCTTCATGAAACATGATCTTTACTTAATATCCTAATGATTTTTGGCATAAAAGAAAAATGGATAATTTTGACCCAAACAATGTATTTTTGGCAATTGCTACAAATATACCCCAGCGACTTAAGACTGCTTTTGTGCTCCAGGGACACATATTGTAGTGTTAGGAATGTTGATGTTCTCTGTGCACAATCAGCAATATTGCATGTATATAAATAATGCATGTGCTTCATTTAAAGCATTCATTAGAAAGTTTACAACAAAACTGGCCCTGGCTCTTTTCATGTGACAAATGATATTCATCAACCTTGTTACACATGAATAAAGCCTAGGAAGGTTATACAAGGGGGGCGGGGGACAAACAAACTCAGTTCTGTAAAGTAAACGAACAGGCATCAGAAATCAGGTGCAAAAAAAAAAGGGAAAGTAAAAATGAGAAAAACTGGGATTAATGCACATAATTCTCTGTTAAACATGTCGCTCCCAGCAGACCTGCTTGATTCTGATTGGGTGTCACTGAATGAGTTTTGGGAAGGCAGCTGTTCTCAGAGCTCGTTCTTCTGCTCCTCTGGAGATCTGTGGCAGTCACACAGAGCGCTGTGATCAGACGGCTGAGGAACCAGCTCCATGTCGGGATGAACCGCAGGCCGAGTGCTCTGACGAGCTGCGTACGTCTGTCAAAGCACAGAAAATACATCACATCCAGCAGAACTGACCTTGTGATCATCTGCAAACTAACAGGTGCACAAGGTTCGAAAAACGATCCAGCAGCATTCGTTTGCAGACATACTGTCATGCAAGAATCCTTTTTGAGTGCATTAAGCATTTAACCTATAGACCTTTTTCACATTTTTATTTTTATAGGATTTTCAATGCTGATGAGCGTTAAACGTGTCGTGAAACGGGTGCATTGCATTCAGGACAGTTGTTTTTAGTACTGAAACAAAACCTTGTAAATGGGTTATGACCAACATAATTATGTTACATAAAAAAAACATACATTTTCTGCATATTTTACTTTTTAAGAAATGTAATCATTATATTGTACATTGTAACACCTCTTTTGTGTTCTAGGTATATTGTGACCCAGCCAGCAATCGACTGAAGCTTTACATTTTTCGGTTAGATTTGTCTCAAAAATACTTTCATAAATTATATGTAGCCTGAATATGCACATACAATGACACTATAAAAGACACTATAAACATAAACAAAGGAACAACAGGGCTTTTTGTTAGAAAACAACAATTTTGAAATTTTGTTAGAAAAATAATATGTAGGTTTCATAAACTTGGACTGGTTTCGAGCGGCAAGGAATTCAACTGATTTCAATGAAGTTAATGCTGGTAATTCTGAGGTTAATAATTTTTAAAAATTAATGTAAAGATATATTCAAATAAAATTTCTCATAAATATTGAAAAAACATCTTACAGTGGTAAAATATCAACTACTTTTTTTATTCATTAAGTAAAAAGGGTGTTCAATGTAGTAATAACATGGCAATAACAGTCATGTCCAAAAATATCCACATTTTTGCATATTAATGAGAATTTCTTGCTCAGATACAATATGGTTTTAGTTGAAAAATATGAAGTTGTTGACTGTTTTATAAGCTCAAATCTGAAATAAAATAAATAAATAATAATATAAATAAAATATTCAGCAATACATATATATATATATATATATATATATACTGGAAACGTCCAGTTTGATATATTGTTACTTTTGACAAGAAACAAAGTCTCATCTTTCAAATTATGTAACATTTTTTTCATGAAATTCAAATAATAAATGTTTTGACGCTCTTTGAAGATCGCTGTATAAACGCCTCAGCTCAAACTTTCAAATTTCGTGAAATATTAGACTATATACTCATCATATTTGACCTGTTATTACCTGTATAAGTTGAGTGCTTATTGTTTTATATTTACTGTATATTATTATATTTAAAAATAAATAGTAATTTAAGTTTAACCTCTAAAAAATGCTTTGGGTCAAATATGGACTAACCCAGCTGTTGGGTTACATTTTTACATTCAATTTTTAGCCCAAAAGTTGGGTTAGTCCATATTTGACCCACAGTTGGGTTGAAACAGCATTTTTTAGTAATGTAAAAGGCTGTAGTTTAGCACATAAGCTGAGGTCATTTTTATCCCTAAGAACATTTTTGTTATAATTGAACTGTTTAATAATTCAAATAAAAATAAAAATGAATTTTATGTTTAGTTTTCCCCCTGCTGTACCGAAACCATACCGAACCGTGACGTCAAACCGAGGTACGTCATGTTTGTGTTCAGTTATACCCCTAATATATATATATATATATATACACTACCGGTCAAAGGTTTGGGATCAGAATGATTTTTAATGTTTTTTTCAGGAGTTTCTTATGCTCATCAAGGCTGCATTTATTTGATCAAAAATACAGGAAAAATGTAATATTGTGAAATATTACTATGATGTAAAATAAAGTTTTTCTATTTGAATATATTGTAAACTGTAATTTATTTCTGTGATCAAAGCTGTATTTTCAGCATCATTACTCTAGTCATCGAGGCTGCATTTATTTGATCAAAAATACAGGAAAAATGTAATATGGTGAAATATTATTATGATGTAACATAACCTTTTTCTATTTTAATATACATTAAAATCTAATGTATTTCTGTGATGTGCAGCTGTATTTTCAGCATCATTACTCCAGTCTTCAGTGTCACATGATCTTCAGAAATCAGTATAATATGCCGATTTATTATCAGTTGTGCTGCTTCATATTTTTTTGGAACCTACTTTTTTTCAGGATTCTTTGATGAATAAAAAGTTAAAAAGAAGAGCATTTATTTAAAATAGAAATCTTTTGCTGTTCTTTTTAACTTTTTATTCATCAAAGAATCCTGAAAAAATATCGCAGTTTCCCAAAAAATATTGTGCAGCACAACACTGATAATCTAATAATAAATCAGCATATTAGAATGATTTCTGAAGATCATGTGACACTTTATACTGGAGTAATGATGCTGAAAATACAGCTTTGATCACAGAAATAAATTATATTGTAAAGGATATTAAAATAGAAACCATTATTTTATATTGTAATAACATTTTGCAAGATTACGGTTTTTTTTCTGTATTTTTGATCAAATAAATGCAGCCTTGACGAGCAGAAGAGACTTCTTTAAAAACATTACAAGTCTTACTGATCCCAAACTTTTGAGCGGTAGTGTATGTGTATATAAATGACAGGCTCTTACCTGAAGCACGCTGTAGTAATAGCAGTAGAGTCTGTGAGGCTGAAGCACATCTCTCACCAGCGACTGTCCGCTCTTCGCTATGGCCTCTGCTTTTGTGTCATTCTTCTGCATATATCAAACCACAAGTGTGTGTGTGCTCACAAAACAATACACAGCTTTTGCAATGTTGCCACTGTAAGATGCACGTGATGTCAGCGTTCGTACCTGAGCCCATCGGATCTTCTGGAGGAGGTCAGACAGGTCTCTCTTCACAGGGATGTAGTGCACACCTGCTTCCAGATGCGTGTAAAAGTGCTCGTAGTACGGCGAGTCCTGCTTGAAGACCAAGCTGTCCCCCAGCATCAGGTACGGAAACCTGTAGGCCGCTACCGTCCCGTCCACGTTCACCTGGTACTTGTACTGGAAGACGAGAACAAAGCATTTTTAGGGCTGTCAGTTCAACGCGTTAATTAATTTGTTATGAAACAATAACGCAGTTAACGCACTGGCTCCGCCCCCAGACCTGTACATCATCTTACATTTCATACAGTTGACTGTTGACAAATGTGATGCATCCATAAATGCAGTTATGCCCTGAAATTCAAGATATTGTGGCAAAAAAAATGCCCCTGTATGAGTTTTTGTCTCATATTTATTTTATATGATAAATGCTGTTTCGGTCCCGAATAGCATGAGTGCAAATGTGATTTTATACAACAGTTCAGTAAATAAGAAGTTAATATGCTATTAATATACTTTAAACTTTAAAGTAATATTTTAAACACAATATTGTGTGTTTTTGCTCAGTTTTGCACAGAACATATGTGACCCTGGAGCACAAAACCAGTCATAAGTGTCAATTTTTTGAAATTGAGATTTATACATCATCTGAAAGCTGAATAAATAATATTTCCATTGATGTATGGTTTGTTAGGATAGGTAATCTGGAATCTGAGGGTGCAAAAAAATCACAGCGGTGTTTAGTTTCTGAATGAATCCGCATTTTGAACGAATCGTGTGAATCAATGATTCAAAGAGAGAGCCGTTTACTTCATTCCTGAATGAATCAGCCGTTTGAACGAATCGAATGAATGAATGACTCAAAAACGCTTTTAGTTTTAGTTTCTTATTTAAAACATCATTTAATTTCAGAAACAAAAAAATATTAAAGGGGTAGTTCACCAAATAAAATGTAATTCTGTCATCACTTACCCTTGTAATGTCGTTTCAAACCTGTATGACTTTTGCACAACATAAAAGTAGATATTTTGTTTATAACAAAGCTGTTTTGGTTATCAGTGACTGTCACTGTATGAACAAAAAATACTGAGATTTTTCTCAAATTATGTTTTTATGTTCCATAGTTTATGCCTAAACATTTATGTGTAATGCATTTCATGTTGAATCAAATAAAATATTTCTTTTAAAGCTACTATTTGTAATGTCTACTTGATACACTGAAAAAATTATACTAATTTTTTTTAAGGTAAGTGGTTGCAAACAATTTATTTTAGCTACATTTAATTTTAAAAATATGTTGAAAGTTAGTCAACTAAATTTGTTTATTTAAATGTAGCTAAAATAAATTGATTGCAACCACTTACCTTAAAGAAATTTAGTAAATTCAATTAATTATTTATTTCAGTGTACTTTCTCATTTAGCACAATAATGGCTTTAAATTATATTTTGTGGGTAATTTCACAGCCAAATTTAGTTAGATTTACTTAATCGACATTAAGTATTAAGTAGAGAAAAATGTCACATTTTCCTGCAGCTTTTCCACTGCATCTCTCACCTTAAAGAAGTCAAAGAATCCCACCAGCGGTGCTTTTCCCAGATCCTTCTCCCGGTCGCGAAAGAAAAAATATGCAGTTATTCCAGCGTCGAGCAGCTCTGGATTTTCTTTGGACATTGTTACCAGACGCAGGCGCTCCTCTCGACTGTCCCGGCCTCTGAAGAACGCCTTCTCCGTTTTATCTGACCACACAGGACCTGGAGAACCCGAGAAGATCCAGAGAGTGAGACAGCTGATGCTGGACACTAGCGATGACAGTATTATCAGTATCACGATAGCAAAACTGTCTCGATATTATCGTGGTCACATGACGATATGAAACGATAGGTCTTCCGGGCAAAAAGTGTAGTTTTTAAAACCCTCATCCGTCCCTCAGGTCATTTTGACCTGAAAATGATTTTCAAAAAAATTTTAAAAATCGTGTGTTGATCGTACCGGTCCAAGATTTCTTTACTTCTGTCACACTTGCACCGGGAATACACAAAAAAAGAGTTTAAATGGGTGCAATAAAAAAAGTAACAAAAGTGTCAATTTGACCAGCATAGGAATGAATGGAATTTACGAGAGAACTGCATTTTTCATTACATTTTTTTTTATATACAAAATCTGAGACAATGCAGTAAACATTTATACCCAAATGAAGGGCTGAGACTACAGAATACCCCAATGCAGAAAATACTCACACACACACACACATGCACAAACACACACATGGTACACACACTCTCATAGAACACATTATAATATGTTTCATGTTTCTGCTGGGATATGACTGTCATTATTCCTTTTTTTTTTACTTAACACGGTTAGATTTGAGTGATGTGGTGGAGACCAATGAGTTTATATCATATTTATATTTTTAAAAATATATATTTATTTCCTATTTATGAAATTGTATGAATATACATATGTTTAGGTTATAATTCAGTTAGATTTTTTTTTTTTTTTTACAAAATATGGATTTTGTGATGTTTCAATATATATTTTAATCCATAAACAACCAAACTGAAGTTTTAAGATTATCTAATTTCTCATGTTTCACTTGTTTTGCTCAGTTAAAAATCTCCATAGGGTTCTATAGGCCCCTCTAGGGGCTGTAACCATAAAATGCAATTTTATGTAATATTTCCCCCACCAGATGGCATCAGAGACACTCAGTGACTCAATTCCAAGGCCGTCTGTTGGTTTTTGATGAAACAGGACTGAAATTGTGTCTTTCTTTGTTTTTGGTGAAATAATGTTAAGAATATCCAGAGTGTTCCTTCAAAATAAAAGCGTTACGTAAAATCAAAATAAAATCTCTTTCAAGTGTAGAAATTAGGAAAGAAGTATTGTAATTTCTCTACTGTAGTGTAAAGCAAAAATAATATAACTATGAAATATTCATTTTCATTTATTTTACAGTGCAATTGTTTTACAATATATGGCTATTACGGTCATTGTTGTTGTTATATTCTGATTTGTTTGGCTTCCTCAAACACCAGTGTGAGTGTAATTTAGACTGAAACAGTATATCATAAATATTAAGAGGGTTGAGTCCCCTTTAAAGTTCAGGTACGAGTCAATTCACTTTTCTCTGTGACTTTTCTCTGACTTAAGTTTTCTTAGTTCAAAACATGAGCTGCAGCTCTTAATTCTGAACTCTCAAAGTGCACTAGATAGAATAATTTAACTTTAAAATGTACAAAACTCATTTTTTTACCAATTCTTCATTTGTCTTTTTTTTTTTTTTTAAATATCACAATATGATGGTATGGTTAGATCCCCACTGGACAGTGATGTACAGATGCGCACCTGTGTTCCCCTGCACCGACAGCAGGTCACTGGTGACGCCTCTCATGGCCTCTAGACACGAGTGTGTGATGTCATACGTGGGGAGGATGATGTCACGCGTGTCTGAGGAGCCGCACCACGAGATGATGGGCACCGGGCCGGGTTTGTCTCCCGCCTTCCGGTTCTCCATCGGCCAGTCTCCTACGTTAATATAAAACTCCACATCCGGTAATCTCACCTGGTGCAGACGGGACACATAGAGCAATAACATAGTTCAATTAATCACCATAAAATGTAGAGTTAAAATATTCCCAAAAATCTGAAAAAAAAGTGTGCATTCAGAATATAACTTAAACCTGGAAATAAAAATATTCTTTAAAAAAATCAAACAAAAATGTTGAAGATTGCACTAAAGATAATTAAAAATTGCATCACTTTAGGTCCCTAATCAAATAATTAAAATGGAAATAAAACAAGCAAATTTATTGCATTAACAAATGGAGTACCAAATATCAAGAAATTCATGTGCATTTTTAATTAAACTTTATAAACTAATAAATCAACCCTTTTGTGAACTGCCAACCAGTGTATAAATACCACATTTGCAATAATGGTCCCAAAGTTTTGTTTACCAAAGTGTTTAAAGACAAAGGGCCAGATTTACTAACTTTAACGTCTTTTGGCGTTCAAATAGTGCTGTCAGGATTTACTAAAGACACGCAGTGATAAATGATCGCTTATTTTTTTAATTATTGTTGCGCCTGACCTTACTGAATATGCATTTATAGGAGTTTCCCTTTCAGATGGAAAATTTATGGGAGGAGCGTATTCAAATGAATCACGCAACGTGATTTACTAACGTTTGCGCTCGTCAGATTACTGGCCATTATTTAAAGTGCCCCTATTATGGATTTTTGAACATGAGCTTTCATGCAGTGTAACACAGCTCTAAGTGAATGGAAACACCCTGCAAAGTTTTAAATCTGAAAGTGCACCGTGTATAAAGTTATTGTCTCTCAAAAGAAAGAGTCGACTCTGAATCATTTAAACGAGTCGTTTTTAAAACGAATCCCAAGCCGTTTCATGTTGACGTCAACGTGAAACATTAGCATATTGCCCGCCCACTTCTTAGTCTTCTCGTGTTGGTCTGAATGAAAATGCAAATTCATTCTTCGCCACTAGATGTCGCTTCTGGAGCGGTAAAAATAGCGGTTTCCACGGTAACGCTGTACACAAAGCAGCACTGCGCTCACAAACACTGCTTTATCAGGCTTTACAGGCGAGATCCAATCAGACCAATCACCGCAGATTAGCAAGTAAGGTAAAAATAAATGCATATTATAAGACAAAGTGTTTTTTGACCTTGCATGCATGTCAACCTGTTGTTGGGGACTCCCAAAACCAAAATATGAACCTTTCATAACCCATAATGGGGGCACTTTAACGCCCAAAAAAGCATGTCTTAAAGCAGACGGTAATTTGCGATGCTCTTGGAAGATCACGCTGGTCATTATGGTTTGTTAGTAAATCACCCGCAGAATTTCCCCTCCCATCGGTGCTTTTATGCAATTGCGATCTAACGCTAATGTGCCCTGTTTAGTAAATCCAGCCCTATAAAGTAAGACAGCAGCTGTGTATCGTACTTTGCGAGCGAGGGAGAGCAGCATCTCGTCGGAGAACATCTTGAAGTCGGTGTACTGGCCCAGCGAGCGGCGATGCAGCTGGTTATTGATCAGGCTGTAGTGAACGAGTCCTCCTCGTCTGGAGAAGCGCTGAGGAACCTCCTGCAGGAGCCGCTGCAGGTCGATGGAGGGGAAGGAGATGAAGTCCTGCTGGATCTGCGGCTCCTGCTCGGGACACTGCAGAGCGCTCCTCCAGACGTGCGGATGCCGCTCGGGACACACACAGTACTCGTGATACACCGGACCTGACAGAGACACAACAACAGGCCTGATTACACACAACATCTGAGAAAAGAGTCTGTGTCTTTGAGTAAGCACAGTACTCATCATGGAAATAATCTACTTTAAAATAATTCACCTGAGCAAGAACTAGATGCGATGACTTAAATGCAATTAGCTAAAGTTTAAAGTGCTTTGTTGATCCACTTAAGACAAATAATGCAGTTTCATAGTAGTGCTGTCAAACGATTAATCATGCAAAATGCATGCAAAATAAAAGTTTTTGTTTACGTAATATGTGTGTACTGTGTATATTTAAATACACACATACAGTATATATCTTGAAAATATTTACATGTATGTATTTATATTCATATAATTTATATTATATATAGATATATTTAATATAAGTGACCCTGGAGCACAAAACCAGTCATAAGGGTCAATTTTTTGAAATTGAGATTTATGCATAATCTGAAAGCTGAATAAATAAGCTTTCCATTGATGCATTGTTAGGATAGGACAATATTTGGCCGAGATACAACTATTTGAAAATCTGTAATCTGAGGGTGCAAAAAAATCGAAATATTGAGAAAATCGCCTTTAAAGTTGTCCAAATGAAGTTCTTAGCAAAGCATACAATGTATTGTTGGCTATTGCTACAAATATACCCCAGCGACTTAACACTGCTTTTGTGCTGCAGGGTCACAAATAAACATAACATATTTTTCTGAAATGTATACATGCATGTGTGTGTATTTATATATATACATAAGTACATACACATATATTATGTAAACAAAAACTCTAAACTCGATTCATCGTTTTTAAACAGCACTATTTCATAGTTACTTCTATTGTGTTTGAAACCTGGTTAAAGTACTGACAAGCATTTATGATGAACTAAAATATATATTTAATGCCACTTCTGTTGAACCGTGTAAGTCTTGCATTTAAATATATTTGTAATTACACATTAATATTGAAGTTGCAATTTAGTGCATTTAAAATATTGTAACTTAACATGCCAAATCAAGCACCAGTTATGATTATAATCAAGTGCTTTACATGTGCTTCAGTGTGTTACTTCAAGTGTACTTCTTTAAAATGCAACAGATGATTATTAAAATTAACTTTAGAGTAAAACGGTTTGGCGTTATTATAAAGTGAACCTTTTAAAGTTAAAAACAGCCATGAGAAAGTGCACTCTAACTGCCCTTTTATTTCTTTAAAGAGTCATGAAACCCTAAAAATCTTTTTTTCTAGATGCTAACAGATATGTACAGTTTGCACATCAATGAAAAGAACAATAGCACTCATTATGTTTATTATTAATATTAGGGGAAAATTTGTTCTTTT
Organism: Sinocyclocheilus anshuiensis; assembly: GCF_001515605.1. Lineage (NCBI taxonomy): Eukaryota > Metazoa > Chordata > Actinopteri > Cypriniformes > Cyprinidae > Sinocyclocheilus > Sinocyclocheilus anshuiensis. The sequence goes on from NW_015554047.1 coordinate 20,330, forward strand.
TTCATTTTTTGGAGGCATTTTCTTCTTCTGGATTATATCTGCAAGTACAGTTTTTTTTTAAATATATATATTTCTAAGTACTTTTAATCACACTACATACAAGTGCACAATTAATACTTGCACATCTTTTTCACAAGGGTATGTTTGCTATTTAAAGAAAACGTCTTATATGTGATCGCACTACATGTGTGAAGGCAAAACATACACATACACCATATCTATCAATGTTAGAAAAAACTGAACAGATATGAGAAAGAATCCCTTTACCCCGAAGAGTGTATGGAGAGTCTGCCACAGGCTTGTCTTGATACAAGACTTCAATCTTTAGACCCTTCGAGGAGCTTCCATAGAGTCTGTATCTGACCAGAAGAGAGCCGTCGCCTCGATCTAAAGGAGCTGGGACATGAACACGAACATACTGCTGCTCCAGAGACGATATCTTCACTCTGAACGAGTCTGCAGCTGAAACCAGCAGAACACAAACCACTGACACCAGACCCACATAAACACTGCTAACACTCAGTCTGCATGAGGCGAGTGAACGCTACATATTTTACTACAGACTGAAGAACAAACAAACAGCAGCTAAAGTCTGATCATCCGTAATAAAAACAGTCATAAACAGCAGAACCTACATTTGAGCATTTGGATAAAAGCGTCTGATAAATGACTAAATAAATGAATAAATATATATATATCTTGTCCCTGAAATACATTTTTAATTATTATTTATATCTTTTATTTATTATTTGTATATGAGGGTTGAAACTAAATATATTTTCTATTTTAAAAATATACTTCATTGAGCTTCACATATATTTGGCATATTTCGGAGACAAAAGAAGAAGTATATTTTTCCGCATGGGTATGTGTGAGTGTTTGGTTCTCACCGGGAGACACGCTGATGTTGCGTCCCTCTGAGTCCACGCTCTGGATGTAGAAATATCTGACCGGAAGTACAGCAGCAGGACTCAGTCCAGGTCCCCAAACCACACATTTCCCCGCATCGATCTCTGCACTCCCGCTAAACCCCACGCTTACACACACTGCAGCGATGAGCGAGGCGAGGACAACATGAGGCACATTCGAGCGAGCGTTTCTGAGCTTTAGATGGGGGACCATTTTCACTGCGGCTCCTGTCGAACAGAGCAACGCGGGACTGAACAAACATTCAATTACAGCTAAAGTTCGCTGCAGAACTGCTAATGATTTATTGGCATAATTAATACAGACGTGTTTTTCTGTTTCGAGCGTTATAGACCGGGACTTGTTGCGTTAAAGTAGAAGATAACACGTTAAGAAATAATTAGGGTGGATTTTGAGTGTGGCGCTTGTGCTGCGGTGCGCCTCAAAAATAAATCCGGCGAGATTCAAAAGGTGTTCAATAGTTCCGGATCTTCTGTTTCGAATCAGTGAGTCGGAGTTGATTCATTTCGATGATTCGTGAACAGTGATGCTTGGTCAGTTTTACAATTTAGGTTTATTTTTAAATAATTTTAATAGTTATGCGTGAATAACACAAAGAAAGGATGACACTTATTTATAACCTAGTTTGCCAAGTCCCGCCGAATAACACACAAAACAAGGACTAGAAAATAAAAAACACTAATTCTACAGAACCGTCATGTTTAATTAATGGTATTTAATTATTTGTAGGTTTATTTAATATGTTACACTTTCATGAAAACATTTATAGCCTAGTTTGTAAAAGGCGTCATCATTATACATAACCATATAAAATACATGTCGCCTATGTATTTGTTTTTTTCATTGTTTTTATATGGTTTTGAGCAGCTGGTTTAATTTGTTAATTTAATTCCGAGCTTCTTTGTGTTCCATCAAGTTCATAATGTAATGCAATTATTTTAATGGTGCTTAATGAAAAAATGCATGTGCCTATCTTTTATTTATTTGTATTTTAGAAAATGTTATTTTATTTTACAGGTAAAATGTGGACTGGACACATTCTTGACATTTTCCTTATTAGGTGAGAAATGCACTGCTTCATCAGTCTTTTTTCATGAATTGTGAAAAGTTGTGTATTTTTAAACTCTGCTCAAAGCTGAAAAGTTCTCAAACATTACAAGAAATAAAGTCTTTATTTATTATGCTCACAGTAAAACAACTGTAGCAAAATATATCCATTTTTCAGTAAATAATTAAAATAATGTATATTTTAAATTGTTTATATTTTAGAATTATTTACAATATCACAGTTGGTTTAGATGAATATTACAAACTGGTTACTAACAAAAACATTGTCCTCCATCAATTACATTCACATTTTTTTGTAATGACAGTAAAGTGCACAGAACATATGTGACCCTGGAGCACAAAAACAGTCATAAGGGTCCATTTTTTGAAATTGAGATTTGTGCATCATCTGAAAGCTGAATAAATAAGCTTTCCATTGATGTATGGTTTGTTAGGATAGGACAATATTTGGCTGAGATACAACTATTTGAAAATCTGGAATCTGAGGGTGCAAAAAAATCTAAATATTGAGAAAATCATCTTTAAAGTTGTTCAAATTAAGTTTTTAGCAATGCATATTACTAATCAAAAATTAAGTTTTGATATATTTACGGTAGGATATTTACAAAATATCTTCATGGAACATGATCTTTACTTAATATCCTAATGATTTTTGGCATAAAAGAGAAATCTATAATTTTGACCCATACAATGTATTGTTGGCTATTGCTACAAATATACCCCAGCGACTTAACACTGCTTTTGTGCTGCAGGGACACAGATATAAAAGCTGAGTTGCTGGGAGAATGATCAGAAGCCTCTCCAGTCGGAGTAGATGCGGCGGTTCTCTGCCAGCCACTGAACGAAGAGACTGACGCGAGCGTACGCTCCGGGCCGCTGCGGTCGAGCACAGCCGATGCCAAACGACGTGACGCCGACCAGAACCCAACCAGCGGCCTCTTCACACATCAGCGGCCCGCCAGAGTCCCCCTGACACACAATAACACAGAAAAACACCTTTCAATGATGCTCAAGTTCAGGATCGGTGCACGTTTTAATGATTCTTAAAAGACGTTTCTTCTGCTCATCAAGACTGCATTTATTTGATTAAAAATACAGAAAAAAATAGTAATATTGTGAAATATTATTGCAGTTTAAAAATCAGTTTTCTGTGTGAATCTCTGTTAAACTGTAATGTATTTCTGTGATCACAGCTGTATTTTCAGCATCATTACTCCAGTCTTCAGTGTCACATGATCTTCAGAAATCAGTATAATATGCTGATTTATTATCAGTTCTGGAAACTGCTTAATACATTTTTGGAATTCAGAATTCTTTGATTAAAGGTTAAAAAGCACAGCATTTATTCTAAATAGAAATCTTTTGTGACAATGTAAGTCTTTACTATCACTTTTACTATCAAATTTAGCACATCCTTGCTGAATAAAAGTATGTTTCTTTCAACAAAAAAAAATGTTTAAACTTTCAACGGTATAGTTTTGAATAAATGCTGTTCTTATCAACTTTTTATTCATCTGTTAAAAAGTATCACAAGTTTCACATCATTGATAAATCAAAATTATTTTTGAAGGATCATGTGACACGGAATATGGTTGTTGAGAATTCAGCTTTGATCACAGGAATAAATCATATTTAATAATTTAGATAATAAATAATTTTAAAGCATATCAAAACAGAAACCGTTATTGTAATTATATTTCACAATATTACTGTTGCTGGCGTTTTTTTTTGTTGTTGTTGTTTTTTTCAAAAAGATGAGCAGTAGAGACTTCTTTTAAAAAATAAAAAAAATTAAAATCTTACGGATCCCAAACTTGTGAACAGCAGTGTATATATATATATATATATATATATTTATTTATTTTTTCAAGCAGGTTACAGGCTAATATATTTCTCAGATCTGGCACATGTGGATTTTATCACTCAAAAAATTGTATAATTTACAGTGACAAACTGTAATTTGACATTCCCAGAATTCCCTGCATGACACTTCATATTTGATGTTCTTTCACTGAAATAACTGTAAAAAAAAAAGTGAACAGACAAGAAAGTAGAAGGAAAAATGAGGAATAAGTGCATTACAATGATTCAAAACAGATATTAGTACTTCAATATGTTGGTTTATTAACATTACATCAGTTAATGAAATACAGTATTTTATTGTGAATTTAAGCTAAGCCTGTAAAACCTAAAATGTTGCTACCAAATTTTTTACGGTGAAGTTCTGGCAACCACAGCTGCCGGTATTTTACCGTAAATGTCACAGATTTTTTTTTTTACAGTGTAATCCTATGTAAGTGTACAGTACACACCTGACAGGAGTCCACTCCTCCTTCAGCGAAGCCGGCGCACAGCATTCGCTCGGTGAAGTTGTACTCCGGAAGCCATTCCTGACACTGTTTGTTGCTTAAAAGCGGCACAACGGCTTCCTGTAACACATCGGCTCTGGAGCCTACACATCAACAACACTCCGCTTACACACAACCACCAGAAACATTACAGACTCAAATCTCTGTGTGCATCAGAAAAACTCTGTGTTTGTGTCTATCTGACCATCTTCAGCCGTCAGTCCCCAGCCAGCAATAACACACTCTCTCCCTTCTTCAATCTCAGCTCCGGGATCTGGGAGGCAGATGGGCTGCACGTAATCTGGAAGATAATAATCCACTTCTATTGGTTGCATTTTCTTTTTAATGCTTGGCAGATCATTTCTTATTATGCACAATCAGTGCACTGAAAAATGTTCAAAATCAATCCCACAAAGAAATGTTCAGGTGAGATTTCACTCAGAATCTAAAGGGGAAAAGTGTTTAAATGTCATGAAAATAACATCACAACATCATAAAGGGGGGCCAAAAATTGGCTTGATTTTCTTTATGCAAATAAATGAAGTTGCATACTAATTGCACCAATTACTTTCATGTGCAAAATGAGTAAATCGTGGATGAAAAAGTATAGCCTGCATACTGTATACACTACCATTCTAATATTGCATTTTAAACACTATTTTAACAGATTTTAATGTATTTCTGTGATGCGCAGCTGTATTTTCAGCATCATTACTCCAGTCTTCAGTGTCACATGATCTTCAGAAATCATTCTAATATGCTGATTTGCTGCTCAAGAAACATTTCTGATTATTATCAATGTTGAAAACAGTTGTGCTGCACAATATTTTTGTGGAAACCGTGATGCATTTTATTTTTCAGGATTCACAGATAAACAAAAAGTAAAAAAAACATAATTTATTTAAAATAGAAATCTTTTGCAACATTGTAAATCTCTGTCACTTTCAATTTAATGCATCCTTGCTGAATAAAAGTATTAATTTCTTTGAAACAAATACATCTGTTGAATGGTAGTGTAAGGTATGACCACAATGGCATTCACGACTGAAAACTTTTGCACGATTGTTGTATTGGAAACAAACAAATTACATAAATGTGACCCTGGACCAAAAAAACGGTTATGTGTAAATTTCTTAAAATTGAGATTTGAATAAATAATCCTTCCATTAATGTATGGTTTGTTAGGATAGGACAATATTTGGATGAGATACAACTAATTGACAATCTGGAATGCATATTACTAATCAAAAATTAAGTTTTGATATATTTACGGTAGGAAATTTACAAAATATCTTCATGGAACATGATCTTTACTTAATATCCTAATGATTTTTGGCATAAAAGAAAAATGTATAATTTTGACCCATACAATGTATTGTTGGCTATTGCTACAGATATACCCCAGCGATTTAACACTGCTTTTGTGCTGCAGGGTCACAAATGTACCTTTAGCATGCCTGTAAAATGAAAAACATAGTAAAATACAACATTTGTAGAAACAAGTTTTGCCTGAGTACCTGTGAAGTTGGCAGGCGTCTGTAAGTGCATCAGAGCAAAGTCCGACTCCTTGGTTCTTCTGTTATAGCGCTGGTGCATGATCACGCGGTCGATCAGATGTGTTTGTCTGCCGGGGTTATCCGAGCCGAACTGAGAGTGAAGACCCAGCACCGCCGCCCAGTTTGACAGGTGCACGTTCTTTCTACAGGATCAAACCTCTTTCAGTTTCTCAGTGAGCTTGTGTTTTACAGTCAGCAGTGATACTTTTAAAAGTAATGCATTACAATGTAACGTTACTCCCTAAAAATGTAACTAATTACGTTACTTAGTTACTTTTTATGCAAAGTAATGCGCTATGTTACATTTGCGTTACTTTTTAAATCTGGACAGGGCTTGCTTGTTTGTTTTTAAAATAAAAAGTTCTATTTTTAGCAAATGTAAAAGCCCCTTAACACCAAAAAGTGAAAGGAATAAGCCTCAGGCTGAAGGGAAAGTAAATTCAGGTCTGTACAGTAGAATGCATCACTGCAAAAAATGCTTTTCTTACTTAGATTTTTTGTCTTGTTTCCAACCAAAATATCAAAAAATTCTTAAATCAAGAAAGATTTTCTAGACAAGTAAAAATTATTGTCTTGTTTTCAGAAAAAAAACATGTAAAAATTAAGTGAGTTTTTGCTTGAAACAAGCAAAATAATCTTATTTCAAACAGAAAACAAGATTATTTTGCTTACCCCATTAGCAGATTATTTTGCTTGTTTCAAGCAAAAACTCACTTAATTGTGATTCTTTTTTTCTGAAAACAAAACAATAATTTTTACTTGTCTAGAAAATCTTTCTTGATTTAAGAATATTTAGATATTTTGGCTGGAAACAAGAAAAGTAAGAAAAGCATTTTTTGCAGTGCAGAAGAAGAAACACTCCTTAGCAAAAAAAAACAACAAAGCACAAATGTTAGTTTATCTAAAGTAATTTTTGCTCATTAGTATGGCTGAACTGAACAAGACACTGGTTAACAAAATGGGATTAAACACATAAAGCATATTTGTGTTATTTAACATATTTAATTATTGCAGGTTTGAGTCATATTCTAAATGTGCATTTCACTGTTTTAATTCATTTTGATGAATACTGAATGTGTTTTTGTGCAGGTGAGATGAGTAAACACATGTTCATATTTAGTCTAGAGCTACAGTAACATCACAGCACTCTGCACTTGCTCCTGATTTCTCTCAACATGAGGACTGGAGACTTGTGAGTCAATGCATGGGAAACAAAGTTACTAATTTAAAAAGTAACAGATATTTTCTTGTAAATTTAAAAGTAATGCGTTACTTTACAAGGTACTTGAAAAAAAGTAATCCGATTACGTAACTCGCGTTACTTGTAATGCGTTACCCCCAACACTGATGATCAATACCGTATACACTGCTTACCCATAAACACAGTGTGCTGCTGTGATCAGCCATTCGCTGTCAATCAAAGTGGCTCCGCACACGTGACCGCCCAACCAGCGCAGAGATGCTATCCATGGCCACGCCCCTTTCTGAGCATCCTGACCGCCCACCACTCGGCCCGCCTTGTTTCCGTTTCTAGTCTCACTGTTTAAGGGGACTTTACGGGCGCCACATGCTGTAAACAACAAGAGATGCTGGACTTCTGCTGATTTTGAGACTGAATGAAGCCGAGCTGCGGGTTTCAAACTTACGCTGATTGTTGCAGAGCAGCGACACGATCTTCCCGCCGAGGCACGTGTCACTTTAAAAAGACACAAAAGAATCTGAGATTTTATAGGCCAATAAAAGTGTTTTTATTTTTCATCAAATGTATTATTTCAGTGATTACCTGGGTTTCAGATCCAGAGAGCCGTTAGTATTCACACTTACAGTAGTAAAGGGAGCATCTCCATCCGTAATGCTGGAGAACGAAGCATCTCCTGACCTACAGACATCACAGTACACTTTTCACACTGTTCCCCGACAAGCTATTTTAAGCTTAGCCCTATAAAGCTACTGTATCATATTTAATACACACATTTCTAAAGCCTTTAGATTATCATTAAGATCAAAACATTTGTTTCTGCCACTAAATGCAAAATTGAATAAAAGGCAATTGTGACTTTTTAGCTCACTATTCTGACTTTTTGTCTTGCAATTCTTGCGAAAAATACAAATAAAGAAAGTCTATTTTCTTACAATTGCAGGTTTATATCTCGCAATTCTGAGGGGAAAATCAGAATTGCAAGAAAGAAAAAAAAGTCGTGAATTAATAAAGCCGTATTGTGAAATAAAATAAAAAAGAGTTGCAATTACCAGTTTTATTTTTTATTCAGTGTTGGAAACTAGCTTCCATTCCTCTGTCGTCTGATGGATAGTTTATACTTTTTTAGCAAGTAAAAGGCCTTGTAGTTTAATTTGAAGAATTGCCTCTTTCTGCTGTGAAATCTTTACTGATTTTCATAAAGTATATTGTTTCATATATTTAAAGCTGAACATTTCTTAGACTAAAGCAACTAAGGTTTAGACATTGCATTGCATTATATGTTTTCCCCCCACAATAAAAACTACAGAGCTTTGATCATAAAACTAAACATTTAAATCTCATCTTACTAAGGCATATTACTGGAGTGATGACTGATATTTATCATAAAGATCTCATTGATTTACAAGCTCAGGATTTCATCTTAAGATTTGTCCATATATAAATATCAGCATTTTTGCAGTTTTGCTCAGTTTGAGCCTGTATATAAAACCGAGCTGTTCTTTCCTCATGTATGAGCTCCATATTCTCACTGCGTCATATTATAAGTGAGCCTGCAGCACAAAAGCAGTCTCAAGTCGCTGGGGTATATTTGTAGCAATAGCCAACAATACATTGTATGGGTCAAAATTATAGATTTCTCTTTTATGCCAAAAATCATTAGGATATTAAGTAAAGATCATGTTCCATGAAGATATTTTGTAAATGTCCTACCGTAAATATATCAAAACTTAATTTTTGATTAGTAATATGCATTGCTAAGAACTTCATCTGAACAACTTTAAAGATGATTTTCTCAATATTTAGATTTTTTTGCACCCTCAGATCCAGATTTTCAAATAGTTGTATCTCAGCCAAATATTGTCCTCTCCTAACAAACCATACATCAATGGAAAGATTATTTATTCAGCTCTAAGATATTAAAAAATTGACCCTTATGACTGGTTTTGTGCTCCAGGGTCACATATGAGAAATATAATCCTGATGAATCAAGTATGCTACTCAACAAAAACACATATGCATCTTTTTTATTTATTTAAAATTTATTTATATTTTTGTCTAAAGGTTCAATAAACAATTACACATTTTTAAAAAATGTATTATTTCACGTGTCAGGCTTGATATGATCATATTCTCACTGTCTTCCGTGATTAAGTGTTTACCTGAAGCCCAGGTAGCGGCAGAAGAAGTGTGAGAGCTGAGAGCTCCAGTCTTGAGCACACACCGTGTAAAGATGATCCTGGACCTGAAGTCTCAGTCGTTCAGCTGCAGTGACGTTCTCTTTGATTATATGCACTGAAACACAGCAGAGCATGTGATAGCATGCATGAACGGCGTGATTGGGTTTGTTATGGTTCAGATTGTTGGCTCACCACAGTCAGCTTCATCAGAGCCGTCAGCGCAGTCTTCTGCTCCGTCACACACACCTGAGCTGGACACACACACTCCTGTGCCGCACTGAAACTGACCGCTGGGACACGGATCTGCATATTGACCAGAGCTTATGTCATTTCTTAAGCCGGCTGCATGTGGTTATACTGATATAGTGCACAGCAGAAAGCATACCTGGCTGCCCGAGGTTAATGCCTGTGCTAAAGTTGGCTAGAAAGCCTCTGTTGTTGCCCGAGGCATCTGTGAAAAGCATGACTGTCATCTGAGAGCTTGTAGAAAACAGATCCGGGAAGGAACGATCCCCAGTTAGGACACCTTCAATGACCAAAACACACATTACTTTACATTCTGTGCAAATACACTAGTAAAAATCATTTTATAAAATGTGCAATATTATGGCATAGTGTGTGCATTTCATATCAGAGGTCAATGAAATATTACAATTATTAATAAAGTATGTGAATCTTTTTTTTCAGCAAAGATGCATTAAATTGGTCAAAAGTGAGAGTAAAGACATTTCTAATGTTGCCAAAGATTTCCGTTTCAAATAAACGCTGTTCTTTTGAACTTTCTGTTAATCTGTGAATCCCGAAAAATAAAATGTATCACAGTTTCCACAAAAATATATTTTTTAAACATTTGATAATAATCAGAAATGTTTCTTGAGCAGCAAATCAGCATATTAGAATGATTTCTGAAGATCATGTGACACTGAAGATGCTGAAAATTCAGCTTTGATCACAGAAATAAATTACAGTTTAATAGATATTCACATAGAAAACAGCTGTTTTGCATTTAAATATTATTTCACAATCTCTGCTGTATTTGTGGTCAAATGCATGCAGCCTTGATGAGCAGAAGAGACTTCTTTCAAAAACATAAAATCTTACCAACCAAACGTGTATATATATATATATATAGGTAGAGTTTTGTATTAAAACATTTATTAAAATCCTCCCATATTATCTGTAATATAAATGCATGCCTTAATAAATAAAACATTTGTAAATATATGCAAAATCACCTAGCAGCTCTGAGTAGGGCGTCGCTCCATCTCGAACTTCTAAAATGTCATAAGCCATCTCTAAAGCAACGTCTTGAAAATGCAGCTGGATATTCTGTCCTTCCTTAGCATGTAAAGTCCACATACCTCAACAAGATAATGACCAAAACATTAGAAACTGAAGCAGGCAGAGGTGCAGTTTCACATTATTTTTTAGAATCTTCCATAAATTGTTCTGCATTCTTAAGGATCATAATATAATGTGTCTAGGACTCACATGAAGCTTTGTGTCCGTAGCCGTTGGGGTAGTTTGGAGAGCTGAATGTCGAGTTGGGTTCATACAGGTCAAACGGTCCCCAACAATCCTCTGTGATGAATCATTCAAGCTCATCACATGAACGTGACTCCTTTGCAATCTCGTGCTAATATAAATGTCATGACTGCAGCAGGTATAATCGCTCACCTGGTATAGGAGGAGGAGTGATGGGAGGAGGGACCGGGGTCGGCTCCGGAGGGCCCACTCCACAAGAACCAGGTGCTACGCTGATATCATCCAGAGCAATGTCATTCAGAAACCCTGCCCTCTTCTGCGCCTCAAACACCAGCTGAGAGAACAACCAAACGGCCGTTAATGACCTTCTAAGCATCTTACGTTATGAAGTTTAAAGGGATAGTTCACCCAAAAATGAAAATTCTGTCATTAATCACTCACCCTCGTGTCGTTCCAAACCCGTAAGAGCTTCATTCATCTTCAGAACACAAATTAAGATATTTCTGATGAAATCCGAGAGCTCTCTGACCCTCCATAGACAGCAATGTAATTAACACGATCAAGGCTCAGAAACGTAGCAAGGACATCGTTAAAATAATCCATGTGACATCAGGGGTTCAACCGTACTTTTACGAAGCTATGAGAATACTTTTTGTGTGCAAAGAAAACAAAAATAATGACTTTATTCGACAATTTGTTTTTCAAACAACATATGCAACATATGTACGCGGATACGTTGTTTTACGTTCAAATCAAAGCATACATACGTTGCATACGTTGCATGCTCGTCCGCAAATTGTTGAATAAAGTCGTTATTTTTGTTTTCTTTGCTCACAAAAAGTATTCTCGAAGCTTCGTAAAATAAAGCAATAAGCCCCGTGAAGCCGTGGTTTACAGTGAATTTATAACAGCTAAGAGGCGTTGTTAGACCCCCTAAAACCCCCTTAGCTGTTATAAATTCACTGTAAACCACAGCT
>NW_015554047.1:32452-38245 GCF_001515605.1 Sinocyclocheilus anshuiensis
ATATTAATAAAAACAGTATTCTTCCACCAAACAATGTAGCTCCTCAGAAACAGTTGTGGTTGCAACAAAGTGGTTGCCGAGCAACATACAAACGTAAACAAAGGTGTGTTACTTTGTAGAGTAATTTACAACAGCTTCGAACGCGGCTCAGCCAATCAGAGTCAAGGACCAGAACTATCTGTTTTATAATGCGGTTGAACCCATGATGTCACATGGATTATTTTAACGATCTCCTTGAACGTTTCTGGACCTTGATCGTGTTAGGATCCTTGCTGTCTATGCAGGGTCAGAGAGCTCTCGGATTTCATCAGCAATATCTTAATTTGTGTTTCGAAGGTGAACGGGTTTGGAACGACATGAGTGTGAGTGATTAATGACAGAATTTTCATTTTTGGGTGAACTATCCCTTTAAGCCCTTTTGTACGTGAGCTGACCACAGCCTCCGCAGTGATGTTTAGCGTGGCTTGACCGTAGTTCCAGCTGTCACCGTAGTTCCCTTCTTTCTGGAAGAGGACGGTGACGGATGAGCCTTCCTGTGCCGTGACCGTCAGACGCCAAACCTCCTCGCCAAACATGTGATACCTCAAAGAGCACAGGCACAAACCGCTTACAGCCGAGCACAAAACAAGCACACTTGGGAAGAGCACTGAAATGTGAACTGTATGTAATGTTTTCAGACAATTGCATGATATTTACAATTAAATGAAAATGTATTATAGATAAATTTATATTAAACTAGCTGAACTTTAGTCTTGCAGGTCAAAAAAGCATGCTTACTCTGATATTACTCTGATAAATATTATATGCAAGTACGTTTTTAAAATGTGCTTTTAAGATTTGAAATGCACATACAATACTTAAAAATGCACATTCAATACTTCTTCACATACTTGATTCATTCTAGCATTTTATCATCTTAATTTGCATTTATAGTACTTTTCATACAGTGTGCACAAATAAGCTGAATGTTTCCAAATGTTACCGCGGGGAGAAAAACTAACCAGAATTGCAGACACACTGATTCCTTTGTAGGAGTCAGAGGAAGACTGTATATACGGATTTTTTTATCTTGACTTCCAGGGGTCCGAGGGGTCACAATGTAGTACCCTATGAGATAAAAACCTATGTTCGTTACAGTACATCAGGTATGCAAATCGCAATCGTAATAATTAATCAAAGTATAAATATAGCTGCAAGCTGGAGTTAAGAGGCAAGCAAAGCAGCGAGCATCAGACCAACTGCAAAAATTAGTCATTTTAAGATGATTTTAGTCAAAATAGCTGAAAAATCATAAATACATTAATTAGTGAAGTGATTTAATGGTTTATTGCTTTTGACCAATAGGTGGCGCTGTTATCAGATTGATGTGGCGTGGTCAGTGTGAGGTGACAATGACACAGAGTTTGGTGTCAGAATGTCAAATCATTGCAGAGATACAGCCTCAGATATAATATGTGGATATAAATCCATAACTTTTTGCCGGCATGGTCTGAAAAGGATCAGATTCGAACTTAGTGAAAATCGGATGAACAGTCCAGGAGGAGTTCGAAGAAAGTAGGAAGTGAAGTTCGGCTAATTATGACATAATTGGTATCGACGTTCTCGGTATGAGGCAAGGAATCTATCAAAACCAGTCTCATGATAACAGGCAAAAATAATCAAAAGATATGAGCATTTTTTTTTATTTTGCTATCATTTTTGACCTGAAGGGGGTGCTGCCCCATGACTTTTTGAGTACAGGGCACAGTGCCAAAGACACATAGTGAGTTTCGTAATGTTACGCCAATACGTTTGTAAAATATAGCATTTTACGACGAAATTATGGCCAACATAGGTAAACTGGCTCTGCGTCCCAATTCGCATACTATCCGTCCTAAATAGTATTCGAAAACAGAATTAGTATGTCCCAAATCACAGTATGTTAAAAAAAGTATGCCAAAGATTCCCGGATGGTCTACTACTTCCGGTTAGAATTGGAAGTGCAGATCGATGCACGATCTAACGGCTAATATTGCCCACAACACATTGCGCGGTGGACGAGGATTCCATTAGAACTACAAACACGCATAAAAAAGGTTTAAAAACTACAAACATTGTGAACTTTTATAATGATACATTTGGTCATTAACTTTTAAATGCATCATTATGCAAACAAATGAAGAGAGTTCTCGGCATGAAAGACACACGATGTGCCTCTTCATTTCTCTCCAATACGGTAGGAAATTAAATGAAATTAAATGTGATTTTGTTAACTGTGATAAGATGATTGACAGGACAGTTTAAACCGTGACAGAATGCACGTAACTAAGCAACAGAGCGTTCATTAAAGACACAGTTATGACGAAGTAGTCTGTTCCAAAGCTTGCATACTATTCTGTTACACACTCAAAAGTATGTACTTTTTCTACACAAAAAGAGTACATACTTTTAGGGCATAGCATAAGTAGGCGAATTGTGATGCAGCATGGGTATTGTTCAACTCTGTATGGCGCACTGAAACTTAAGAGACCAGTGTTGTAATTTTTGGCGAAACCATTCAGAATTTATAAGCAAAAATAGCCATTTTTCATATCTCCTGATCACTAGGTGGCGCTGCGCCAAAACTGTGCAGGTATCCTCAGGTCATGGTTATTATAACACCCACCAAGTTTGGTCTCAATATGCTGAAGCGTTGTGGAGATATAGCCTCACATCCGTTTTGGCATGCTTTTCGACCAAATTCGTTCACGTGTTATTCAAGAACTGTTCGAATAATCAACTTGACTTTTAGTCAGCATGCTCTGAAGATGATCTGGCTCGATTTTTGTAAAAATTGGAGCAATAGGGTAGGAGGAAAAATTCAAAATGATGTCACAGGATGCAATCAATCCTTCAGCCAAGGAGTCAGAGGAAAAAAATAACTTTTTTCAAAAAGTTATTAGCATAAACACGAGTGCAATTTTAAGCTGTTGGTGGCGCTAGAGGGTTTGCGATACAGACTCCAAATTTGCTATGGTTAGTATTGAGACTGTGCTCTATCTGTGTGCCAAATTTCACATTTTTCTATACGGCTCGGAGCTGCCACAGACTTCCAGAGCGGAAGAAGAAGAAGAAAGTTTAGTCTGTAATTGTTGTTGTATTTAATGGCACCTGATTGGTCTCCGGTCGTGTGGTCGAAGCTTGGGCCGGTGTTAGGAGGGACAGTAGCGCCTTGTGCTCGAAACCAGTCACCGTCGTCATCAAAATCTTGCCTCCAGTGACAGAAGTTCTCTTCAAAGGAGCAGTTTACCTTCTCTTCATCTACCAAAGACCATAGAATTCAACACAAGCTTGACGTTTCAGTAATAACTCCCAATATGATCAAATAAGCAAGTTGGCATTTTTGCACTTCAGGTTTTTTGAATGAGAATCTAACTCAAACTTTATATCTTGCAGATTACTTTCTAGTTCTTGAGAAGCTTCAAGTTGTGCGCATTTGTGAAGATGATCTTGGAAAGACATTTAAGAGCCATAAAGTGGTCACACACTGCAAAAAAATGATTTTCTTAGTATTTTTGTCTTGTTTTCTAGTATAAATATCAACAAAAAAAAATCTTCAATCGAGATGCATTTACTTGACTTAAGATATTAAGTCTTGTTTTCTGAAAAACAAAAACAAAAGAAAAATAATCTTAATTCAAAGGCTAAACAAGATTATTTTTCTTGCCCTATTGGCAGATATTTTTGCTTGTTTTTTCAGAAAACACAACATAATATCTCAAATCATTTTACTTGTCAAGTAAATGCATCTTGATTGAAGTATTTTTAGATATTTATACTAGAAAACAAGACAAAAATACTAAGAAAGTCATTTTTTTGCAGTGCAGAGCTTATTTTCTGCAATAAAACGACAACAGTCGTCGCTTCAGGACTCTATATGCCTGTGAATAAAGTAGAGCACTCTATAAATTGACTCAATGTCAGTATAAGCTGAAATCAACACCCACTAGAGAGATCTTTGACGTTCTCTGCCGTGTAAGTCGCGTTGAATCCTTGAAGGCTGTTGACGTAGTCTGCGAAAAACTCAACAGTGGCTTCATGCGATAAGAGCCATATGTCTCCAGGAGATGCGCCTGAGAGCGAGTCTGAACGAGAAAGGATGATGTCAAGACTTCAGAAGACTTCCTTCTCGTAATATCAGAGTTTTGTTGTGAATCTCACGTGTCAGTGCTTTCATGGGGCCCGTGCCCTCGTACAGCCTCAGAACGTCGATGTCCTGCTCCGTATGGAAAGTGTGAAAGACTATTTTGACGGCCGAGCCCTCAGTCACTCTGTGTGTGAAATGACAGGCTGTGTGAGTTTGTGAGACACCAGAAATATCTTCCAAATATTATCATTTATTTTCATGATGTTGGAGAAGTTGTGGTGAACTTAAAGCTCATTACACTCGTACAGTATATGTGATCCTGGAGCACAAAAGCAGTCATAAGGGACTTCAAGGGACATCATGAATAAATAACTTTCCATTGATGTATGGTTTGTTAGGATAGAACAATATTTGGCTGAGATACAACTATTTGAAAATCTGGAATCTGAGGGTGCAAAAAAATCTAAATATTGAGAAAATCATCTTTAAAGTTGTCCAAATTAAGCTATTAGCAATGCATATTACTAATCAAAAATTCAGTTTTGATATATTTACGGTAGGAAATTTACAAAATATCTTCATGGAACATGATCTTTACTTAATATCCTAATGATTTTTGGCATAAAAGAAAAATGTATAATTTTGACCCATACAATGTATTGTTGGCTATTGCTACAAATATACCCCAGCGACTTAAGACTGCTTTTGTGCTGTAGGGTCACATATTTTATACCTTTAAAATAATACATTTAAAAAAAAATCTGGACAGAAGTAATTCAGGTAATAGAAGACATGTTTAAGAAATCAAATATAATAAAGATACAAAATATAGTTTTGTGTATAGGAACTATGCTACTTAGTAAAGATGAGTTATATTTATTTAGAATATTGAGAATTACAGCTTTTAAAGCAATAACAACATTTTGAAAAAGAGGGAAGAATCCCCGGCTTTAAGTGATCGGTTAGATTTAGTTTCTAAAGTACACTCTATGGAAAGGATAACATAAGGAATAACTACTGGTAAAAAAAATATTATGTCTTCAAAGGAAAAATTCACTTGCATAATTGTATTAAATGTGTTTTTGAATTGAAAGACATAATAAAGTATTTAAAAACCCAACCCTGAAACAACTTACAGAACTACCACATTTTGCTACAAGTTTGCTTGTATCATATAATAATTGCTGTTAATAGTGTTCATCGTCTGTTTGATTAACAGACCGTCTTTAATTGATTTTTCCGTACATTTCTGCCATATGTACATTAACTGACAGTCACCACTGATAAGCTACCACTAAATATATTGTAGAAACTTAATTTGCTGTAAAGTTGCTTTATTACAACAATTTGTATCGTGAAAAGCGCTATACAAATAAACTTGAATTGAATTGAATTGAAAGAGTTTGTGAGATAGTGATGTATGTGTAGATGCGTCTGATTATCATATTACCGTATGATCCAGCGGCAGGCCGTGGGACTGTCATAGACCTCGGGAAAGTGTTTTGAGTGGAAGAATCCGGTCGCTCCGAGCAGAAGAAACTGACCGTCACACTCTGTTGCTACAGCGCATGAAAGACACTGCATGCATCACAATGAATGCATCTCAAAAGCACTAGTATTGTGTGTGTGTGTGTGTGTGTGTGTGTGTGTGTGTGTGTGTGTGTGAGTGTGTGTGTGTGTGTGTGTGT
>NW_015554047.1:38636-43636 GCF_001515605.1 Sinocyclocheilus anshuiensis
GTGTGTGAGAGTATGTGTGTGTGTGTGTGTGTGTGTGTGTGTGTGTGTGTGTGTGCGTGCGTGCGTGCGTGCGTGCATGCGTGCGTGCGTGTGTGTGTGTGTAAATGCATACATAAAGAACATACCACAGAGAGTGTGCTGCTCATCGGTGCTGTCAGCACAGCTCTGTACTCCGTCACAGAAGTCCGACTGAGGAACACATGCTGATCCATCAGCACAAGCCTTCTGTCCTTCTGGGCAACTCACTGTAGTGACTGACAGCAGACGCACCACTATCACCAACAACTACAGAAATGTTCGCTTTTTAAACAAATTACTCATTTTTCAAACATTTAAATGCATAGTTATAAACTATACAATACCATTCAAAATTTGGGGTCGGTAAGATTTTCTTAAATGTTTTTGAATTAAGTCTCCTATTCTCTGATCATAAATAGATAAAAAAACTGTAATATTGTACAATTTTAATAGAATTTCAAACAGCTGTTTTCTATGTGAATCTCTGTTAAACTGTAATGTATTTCTGTGATGCGCAGCTGTATTTTCAGCATCATTACTCCAGTCTTCAGTGCCACATGATCTTCAGAAATCATTCTAATATGCTGATTTGCTGCTCAAGAAACATTTCTGATTATTATCAATGTTGAAAACAGTCGTGCTGCACAATATTTCTGTGGAAACTGATACATTTTATTTTTCAGGATTCACAGATTAATAGAAAGTTCAAATGCATAGCATTTATGTAATGCTGTTTTTGCAACATTATACGTAAATGTCACTTTTGATTAATTTAATGCAACCTTGCTAACTAAAAGAACTAATTTCTTTCAAAAAAATAATAAAATGTTACTGACTGGGGTCAACTTTTGAACATTATATATACGCTGTCTATAAATAATTGTGCTGTGACATGCTATACTCCATCTAAAACTACATTTGGGTAACTTTAAGCATGTAGCATTTATAAACATATTAATACAATTAATAATTAATGAAATTTTTCAATTAACCCGTCACACCTCAGGACAAAAAAAGTGATTAACACCACAAAAAAAAAATGAGTTTCACACATTCCCATTCAAATAAATCCATTTTAACCAAATATCTTGATGTTGATTTTTGATGTTGGGTTGGTGTTGACGTGGACTTTTATATTACATACATTTTTTTTTTTTTTTTTAATTTAATAATAATGAATTATTAATAATTTAATTCTTAATTTTTTAATTTATTTATTTTTAATTATTAAATTAATAATTAATTTAATAATTAAAAAAATATTTAGCTTTTTGATCCATAATGTGACATCCATCCCACATTTATATCACAATGTCATTTTATAATCTAAATACAATCAAAACAACAAATAAAACACGGAGACTTTGTCCCGGTCAGATCATGTCATGAGCAATAAAGCAGAAAGCGCTCGCACCTGCTCCTGCTGTGGACGCTCTCTGGGTTGTAGCTGGTTTATCTGAGGGTAGAAATTAGAAATGGCATAAAATCAGCTGAAAACCCCTCCAAACTAAGAGTTGCATAAATTAAATGACTTAAGTCTATTAAATGAACTACTTAAATCAATTACTCTAGTCTATACAGTCACACGGAGATCTTTATCGATGTGAAACTGTAGATATGCCTTGAAGACATTATTACCTGTGACCTGCACACTGTGGGTGTCGATCACGAGTCCATCATGTGAAGCCTGCTGTAAACCATCCACTAACTGCTCCTGAGCCGTCTGTGAGTCCAGAACGCCTCGGAAGACCAGCTCAAAAAACACCAGCACGCTGCCTTCACTGAGAGCAGACACACGATCAACACTCAAACAATCACGCGTTCACCTGAAGAGCACAAGACCTTTTAGAGAATTGGTCTTTGATTAGGTTTCTGATCTGAACTTGAATTTTAAGCATAAACCTTACTATTTGTTTTTGTTATATTTATGCATTAAACTACACAAACAAACAAACAATAAATAAATACCTCTCTAGTAAATTTATCTCGTTTTAAAAATATCTCAAATAGAAATTCTCATTAAGAAAATGTATTTTTGTACATTAAGTATTTCACAAACTCACAGCTGTTGGTTATTACATCTCCTAAATACATGGACAAAATATTAAAAATGCTAGCTTAGGTGCTTTAATATATAAAGTCTGACCTGAACTCGTTGACCTTGCAGCTTCTGAACTGCTCTTTAAGCGAAGTACGACTGTAAGCGTCACTGATCTGCAGAGAAAACTGATTTATTATCACACTGAAATACTGATCAATAACTTACAGAATGAAAGATACGCATTACAATCATTACTAGGATTTCATCTCATGAAAATGTGTTAAAAAAGTCTAAAATTATCATTTATGTCATTAAGCTTATCGTTAATGTGCCATTAACATTTTTCTATTTGATCATTATTTTCATGACAATTAAGCAACTTAATTTTCAAAATTATCATTATGCATATACGTACATAATATTATAATATAAATATAAAATAACATATTGTTTTTATAATAATATAATAAACTATAAATATAAATGTATTATATTCTCGTTGACATTATAAAGCAATGTCTACAGTATTACTGTAAAACAATTATTGTCATTTTTTCTCTCTTATACGCAGTGTCGGGTACCATGATGTGTAAATTAATTTCTGGCGATTTCTCACATTCCAGTAAACGTAGAAAACATGTTATAAAGCGGAGAGTTCCGGTGCTTGATTCTGATTGGCTGAGCCGCGTTCGAAGCTGTTGTAAATGACGCTACAAAGTAACATACACCTTTGTTTACGTTTGTGTGTTGCTCGGCAACCACTTTGTAGCAACCACAACTGTTTCTGAGGAGCTACATTGTTTGGTGGAAGAATACAGCAATAAGCCCCAAGAAGCCGTGGTAAACCACGGCTTCTTGGGGCTTATTGCTTTATTTTAGTTGTCATGCAATTAATGTCACAATGCAAAATCTCTTTTGGTTCAAAAGTGTATATAAAACATGTTTTGGCATGCTTCATGATTCATCACGTGAATTAAAGAAACAGTCCACCCAAAAATGAACATCCTCACGTCATCAGACTTTCACTGTCTGCTCTTCTGAATAAAGTCCGTCATATGACAGGATCTTGACTTTGGGTGACTTCTTCTTTAAGCTGTACCTTCTGCTCGCTGTCGTACGCCAGAGCTTTGAACCGGTCGCTGTGTTTGTCCAGCAGCTCCTCCGTGAAGAGGCTTCCGTTGGAGATGACGAGGATCCCGCTGAACTCTGAGCCGCTCTGCTCTCCTCCAGCATCTGAAACATCACACACATCACTGCAGAACACCTGCAGCCTCCAGCAGAGCTCATCAGAGAGGGACAGTGTCGTACCTGTGCTGTCTAGAGCGAGCCAGGTGACGGCGCTGAGTCCCACACAAACCACGAACAGCAGAAGCAGCAGCGCAGAGAGCAGCAGCTCCGCAGACGACAGACCACACGCTCTTCTGGACATCACACTCACAGCACTCAAACCTGCTAACTCACCGCTTCTAACACACGTCTGTCCTTCTTATACAGCCTAGCAATAAACCTTTATTGAACAGTGACTATTATTGTTGATTAGAACCATGTGCCACTTTATCAGCATTTCCAGAAAGCATTAATAAAAGGCGTAACGCAAGAGGAAGCACAAATATAATGTTCAAACGCTTGGGCTTTAACTATCATTTCTAATCCAAATAGATATCCAAATATATTCTAGAATGAAGAATCACCATGTGCTGAGAAAACTAACCCATCCTCTCACCTTGACCTCCAGGAAAAACGTCTTGAGACAGCTTTAGGGGGGCTTTTTTTTTATTTTATTACAATTTTAATTGAAATTTTTTTTAATTATTCAAAAATACAGTAAAATAGGTTTTTATATATATATATATATATATATATATATATATATACATATATACACACTGTATATGTGTGTATGTATATATACAGTATATATATATATTTTTTTATGTTCACTCCTGTTCAAAAGTTTGAGTCTGTAATATTATTTAATGTTTCTGAAAAAAGCCTCTCCTGCTCATCAGGGCTGCATTTATTTGTTTAAAAATACAGTAAAAATTGTGAAATATTATTTCACTTTAGAATAACTGTTTTCTATGTGAATATCTGTTAAACTGTAATGTATTTCTGTGATGCGCAGCTGTATTTTCAGCATCATTACTCCAGTCTTCAGTGCCACATGATCTTCAGAAATCATTCTAATATGCTGATCTGCTGCTCAAGAAACATTTCTGATTATTATCAATGTTGAAAACAGTCGTGCTGCACAATATTTTATTTTTCAGGATTCACGGATTAATAGAAAGCTCAGCATGTATTTGAAATAGAAATCTTTTGTAACACTAAAACATGTTTTTTGACACCAGCACCAACTGAAATTCTCTTGTACTTGAAGACATTTATTAAGTGTAAAGTCTGAAGGTAACTATTATTGCATCTTATCATGTTAGTTATAATTCAAGAGAGGGAGAGGCTTTGGCTGAAGGCTAGTTCAGGTAATAAGAGTCAACGCTTGATGTTAAAAACAGCTGTAAATTACCATCCAGCATAAATGTGACATTTTGTGTGACGTTAAGCTTTTATCCTCCTATAAAAATGTCATTGTAGATGACAAAGGCACCAATCAATCATCTTTCTAATCACCAGAACTGAGACGCAAAGCCTTGCTGAATGTGAACGCAAGCTGAAGTTGCAAAAAAACATTTCAGATCATCAGATTTGCGCATCAGTATTATATAATTTTATTTTTATTATTATTATTATATTTTCTCTTATGTTATATGTTATGTTATGTTATGTTATGTTATGTTATGTTATGTTATGTTATGTTATGTTATGTTATGTTATGTTTTTCTCGTATGTTACCATGTCATATGGGAAATAAAATTAAAATATTGAACTGATAAAATTATGAACACACCACATAACATTTCAAAATGCTAAATATGACTCTCTA
>NW_015554047.1:48636-54383 GCF_001515605.1 Sinocyclocheilus anshuiensis
AAATAGGTTTATTGAATAAGAAAGCAAAAGCGTTTTTTTAACTGCTGCTCTATAAAACCATACAGCATGTAAAGTGAGAGAAAAGGCTGCTAGATGAGAAGTGTGTGAGATCCGCTGTAGACTGCAGCACACTTTCTGAGGTTCCTCTCTCTCTCTCTCTCTCTCTCTCTCTCTCTGTCTCTCTCTCTCTCTCTCTGTCTCTCTCTCTGCAGGTCTGTTGGCTCGTGTTAGTGACGCTGATGCTAATGTTTGACGTTCACCGAGGTAATGATGATCCAAATTCACATCAACTGCCTTTCATGTCACTTTTCTGCCTTTGTAACAAACTGTTTAGTTTAGTTAACGAGTTAGAAGAAACCACCTGACATTCTTCCAAATGCTTACAATTCATTGTGGTTAACCATCGCGGCCTGAAACACCATGAGACAGTCAGCTGTGAGAAAACTAGAGTTT
Organism: Sinocyclocheilus anshuiensis; assembly: GCF_001515605.1. Lineage (NCBI taxonomy): Eukaryota > Metazoa > Chordata > Actinopteri > Cypriniformes > Cyprinidae > Sinocyclocheilus > Sinocyclocheilus anshuiensis. The sequence goes on from NW_015554047.1 coordinate 49,090, forward strand.
CTGTATTACTCACGGTGGATGCTGTCTCATTTATGGTGGGTGTTACTGTAGAATTTCTCTTGAAATGTTAGCATAACCCCCACAGATGTAGCATTAGTCCCACGTTTCCTGTAAACACCAAAACACACACACACACTTTATTTTCATCCAGTGTAGATGTAAATAGAATGTATGTTAGGGGCTTTCCAGTGTTGGGGAAAGTTAATTTTAAAAGTAATGCATTATTTGCGTTACTCCCTAAAAAAGTAACTATTTATGTTACTTAGTTATTTTTAATTGAAAGTAATGCGTTACGTTACTTTGGCATTACTTTTTCTCATCTGGGCTGGGCTTTCTTGTTTGCTTTTAATATAAAAATGTCTATTTTTGGCAAATGTAAAAGCCCCTTAACACCAAAAGTAAAAGGAATAAGCCTCCGGCTGAAGGAAAAGTAAATTCACGTCTGTACAGTAGAGGGCACAGCTCAAACCATTCTGGATTGCATGAAGAATATGATGCAGGAGAAGAAAACACTCTTCAGCATTTAAAAAAAATTGTGTTATGTTTATCTTTAGTCATTTTTGCTTATTAGTATGGTTGAATTGCAGCAAAAACCTTGGTTAATAAAATTTAATTTTTTTATCAATCACTGTACACAGATATCTTTCCTCATCCACAAGCTCAGTGTCCCTTCCATGAATGACAGTAGAGACAGAAATAGCAGACTTTCCAAAGTCTATAATCATGTCTTTGGTCTTAGCTATATTTAAGTTGCACACCGAGAAACAAAATCCTCCACCACAGCTCCATGAGACGGCTTTTTTTACTTTTATTCTTTTAAAAGCCCTAGTAGCCACTGTAAGAGCATCAATATTAAACGCTGCATTACTTTGAATCATATTTAACGTTATCGTGAATTAAAAAAAAAAACTGTGTAACTAGCACTTCTTTCTTTAATTCTTCAAAAAAAAAACTTGTCCATTTTAGACTTGCACTCTATTCGTTTACTAACTGCTTGTTTTCTTTTTTGTTTTAAACTAACACTAGCTTCTCTATTCTTTTTGTATTCTATTTGATTGTTTTCTTTTTATTTATTATACAATTAACAAAAAGCAAAAAAGGCCTCTAACACTAGCTTGCTCTATTCTATCTGTTTTCTTTTTATTTATTATATAATTTTAAAAAACCTTGCTACGTGTACTGCATTAGGCTAACTGAGACTTGTTATAGCATTCATATCTTTTGTTGTTTTGACTGCTTCTATTGTCCTCATTTGTAAGTCGCTTTGGATAAAAGCATCTGCTAAATGACTGAATGTGAATAAAGCTGTGAGGGATGTGTGCAGCCAGCAGTGAAGAGCTGTATTTGTGTTCTCCCTGCAGCTCAGGAGTGTGAGGAGATGACGGACCTGGATCTGAAGCACTCTCTGTCTGGGACGTCTCTGAATGTGAGGCTCCTGCTCTACACTCGGGTCAATGTGTCCTGCGCTCAGCTGCTGTCCCATCGAGAGCCCTTCAGAAACCCTCGCTTCAACCTCAGCTCCCCGAGCACCTTCCTCATCCACGGCTACCGGCCCACCGGCTCGCCTCCCGTCTGGCTCACTCAGTTCGTGCAGCTCCTCCTGCAGCGCCGCGACATGAACGTGATCGTGGTGGACTGGAACCGCGGAGCCACCAACATAAACTACTGGAAAGTGGTGGATAACACACGCAAGGTGGCCGCGAACCTCACCGACCTCATCCAGAAGATGAAGGTAAGAGGAAAACTCCCCACCTTCATCTCAACAGCAGAGAGCAGCTTTTGTAGAATATTATAATCAATATAGGCTAATACATAGAACTGTAGATCTACATAGGCGGATTAATAATAGTAGAATAATTTCCTCTTGTGTAACCGTCAGTGAGCAGAGTGAACTATTTAAAGCTTGAAAAACACTCATATATGGAAGGAATCTGTTCAGGAGCTAGAAATACATACATGACGGCTATTGATCATCCTTCAAGAACTCATATATGTGACCCTGCAGCACAAAAGCAGTCTTAAGTCGCTGGGGTATATTTGTAGCAATAGCCAACAATACATTGTATGGCTCAAAATTATACATTTTTCTTTTATGCCAGAAATCATTAGGATATTAAGTAAAGATCATGTTCCATGAAGATATTTTGTAAATGTCCTACCGTAAATATATCAAAACTTAATTATTGATTAGTAATATGCATTGCTAAGAACTTCATTTGGACAACTTTAAAGATGATTTTCTCAATATTTAGATTTTTTTGCACCCTCAGATTCCAGATGTTCAAATAGTTGTATCTCGGCCAAATATTGTTCTATCCTAACAAACCATACATCAATGGAAAGCTATTTATTCAGCTTTCATATGATGTATACATCTCAATTTTGAAAAATTTACCCTTATGCCTGGTTTTGTGCTCCAGGGTCACATATGGTAAAAGATACCAGTCCAAAAATACAATGGTGCATATATGGAATACAGTGAACAGCTTCAGGCGTATATATTACTGTATATAAGAGTGTTAAACCAATATTCTGGAGTGGTGTTCGAACATTACTCAGCCTTTTGTTAACTTGTTAATAAACGTCTATCTGGCTTCAAAACTTCTTCAGAGCAATTTAGTTTGATCAAGAAAAATTCTACAACACTTTACAATGAACAATGTCATTTTTCGGCTCAAATCAGTTCAGTATTAATTAGTGGGTCAGCCTAAATTGATGGTTTGGTACTTAACAATGATTATGGTGTTTGTAATTGAAATTGTAAGTAGATGCTGTCAGGAATTTGTAATTATTTATTTATTTTTGGCTGGGACATTCATTATTTACATCTTGGACTCCGATTGTCTACAGAATCTTTTTTCACTGCAAAATGTTAGCATTACAGAAGCCACAATGATCATTTCTAATTCATAATACTAATACTAATTAAATGTTCCTTCACTGTTGGATGAATGTTGGACGCCCCATGAAATCAAAATTAATTTGTAGATTTTAGAAGTCTAGAAGTAAATACAAAATGTACATTTAACAGCTATTCACTTTTAAAGTTGCAATGAAACGGATTCATTTTGCGAATTGCATCCAAGTGTAATGGATTATTGAAAAAGAAAAGAAAAAAAATCTTCTGTTCATCTGTCGTTGACTGAATTTTGAGGTCTGTGCATTTCATTCAAAAATAAATGCAAGCTTGCAGTCAGTATGGAGTGGGGTTTTTTTGGACTAAATGATTGTCCTGCGCATCAGCAGAGAGAAGTCGAGTTTGCATTTACAAAATACATAGGGTGAATATTCATTTCATGCCAACTTTTTTAAATGTACATATATTATACAATTGAAGTCAAAAGTTTACATAAACTTTTCAGAATCTGCAAAATGTTAAGAGGTAAATCATACAAAATGCATGTTATTGTTTATTTAGTACTGACCTGAATAAGATATTTCACATAAAAGATGTTTACATATAGTCCACAAGAGAAAATAATAGTTGAACTTATAAAAATGACCCCGTTCATGATTTTGAATTTACATAAACTTTTTGAATTTGAAGATCAGGGTAAATTTAACTTATTTTGTCTTCTGGGAAACATGTAAGTATCTTCTGTAGCTTCTGAAGGGCAGTGCTAAATGAGAAAAATATGATATTTAGGCAAAATAAGAAAAATGCACACACCTCCATTCGGTTCAAAAGTTTTCACCCCCGTCTCTTAAAGCATGGTTTCTCCTTCTGGAGCATCAGCGAGCATCTGAAGCTTCTGTAATAGTTGTGTTTGAGTCCCTCAGTTGTCCTCGGTGTGAAAAAGTGCATCTCAAAATCATACAGTCATTGTTGGAAAGGGTTCAAATACACAAAAATGCTGGAAAACCACAGAATTTGGGGGATTTTTCTGAAGAACAGCAGGCAGTTTAACTGTTCAGGACAAACAAGGGACTCATGAACAACTATCACTAAACACAAAAACACAGCTGTGGATCATTCAGCTAACAACACCGTATTAAGAGTCAAGGGGGTGTAAACTTTTGAACGGGGTCATTTTTATAAGTTTAGCTATTATTTTCTCTTGTGGACTATATGTAAACATCTTTTATGTGAAATATCTTATTCAGGTCAGTACTAAATAAACAACACATTTTGTATGATCCCTCTTATTTTGGTAAAATAATTAACATTTTGCAGATTCTGAAAGGTGTATGTAAACTTTTGACTTCATCTATATTATATATGGCACACTGTTTTTTTTTTTTCCAATCAGAAGCTGTGCTCCGTGAGAGAGTCCTGAGCCCTAAAACTGATTAACAAGTCATAATTCATGACTGAGCAAAGCAGAAAATAATAATTGCTAATAATAATATTTTCTGTTTTTAATTTTGCTTATAGTTTTAGTAATTTTGTTGTGTTTTTTTATGTGTATGCATTTTTTTTATTTCGTTTTTAGTATTTATTTCAGTACTTCAACTTAAATTAAACTAAATGGAAATTAGAAATGTTGCATCGGCAACTAGCTGAAATAAAAAAAAATTAATATCTTAAGCAATTTTACTTATTTATTTGTTTGTTTATTTATTACAATTTATATTTATTTATATTGTAGTTTTAGTTAGCAATAATGACCCTTGTTCAGGGAGAGGGTGGAAAGTGGTTGTGAAACCTCGGCTGGAAACGAAATACTACCTCGGGGAAAAATGAAATAAACAGATATGAGCTGTTTAAGGTTGTGCTGGTTCTTGAGGACAGGTATCAGGTTTGTCTGTGCACAGGTGAAGCATGCAGATAAATATAGTCATGTGTTAATCATTAACTTCTTCAGGTGGAGTCCTGAATAAACAGCAGGTGACGGTCTTGTTGTTTTATGTTGACATAGTGCTCAAGTAGGTAACGTTGTCCTGTCATACTTAAGATAAAATAGAATGAAGGCCTTTAAACTCCATTTTTTTAAAGTAAGAATATCTTCAACTGGAAGCGTTAAAATAAAAAGTTGTGTAATGTGATGGTACAAAGAGAGGCTTTTTGGATGTTTTATTTTATTTATTTGTTTTTATTAGGTTTTGCATTTAGATATACATTTAGACATTCTTAATGACTACTTTTTGTTAAGGTTTTGATATTTTTTTCCCATTCATTTTATATGTTGGTCCTTTCTGACCGTGAAGGAACAAAGTGTTATTTTTGTTCAACCCTTTAACATATCCGGATTTTGTGTGTGTGTGTGTGTCTTGTGTGTGTGTCTTGTGTGTGTGTGTGTGTGTGTGTGTGTGTGTGTGTGTGTGTGTGTGTGTGTGTGTGTGTGTGTGTGTGT